>NW_026896117.1:0-196779 GCF_033153095.1 Gastrolobium bilobum
ATAAAATCCATACCCCAAACATCAAATATCTCCACCTCCTGTATATTGTTCAAGGGCATTTCATGTCTCCTGGAGATATTACCAGTCCTTTGGCAATTGTCACATGCCTCCACATACTTCTTGGCATCCTTGTATAGAGTTGGCCAGTAAAAACCGCTCATCAACACCTTTGCTGCAGTTCTCTCTCTTGCAAAATGTCCACCATAAGCAGAACCATGACAATGCCACAATACATCCTTCTGCTCCTCCTTTGGAATACATCTTCTGATCACACCATCTGAACACCTGTAAAAGAGATATGGCTCATCCCAAATGTATCACTTCACGTCATGTAGAAATTTCTTCCTCTGTTGCCATGTGAAATCCTTAGGCATCATCCCTGCAACTTTGTAGTTGGCAAAATCAGCAAACCATGGTGGTGTACTGATGGTTAAGACTTTATCCCCCACCATTTCCGTAACAACACTTATTGCCAATATCTGTTCATCAGGGAACTCTTCTCTGATCACTACCTCTGATCCTTCTTGAAGCTCTTTCTCTGTAATCCTGGATAAGTGATCAGCCACCAAGTTCTCAACTCCCTTCTTGTTTTTGATCTCCACCTCAAACTCTTGTAATAGTAACATCCAGCGGAGTAACCTGGGCTTTGCATCCTGTTTACTTAACAAATACTTTAAAGCTGCATGTTCAGTATAAACAATAACTTTTGATCCTAGCAGATATGGCCTGAATTTGTCAAATGCATACACAATAGCTAGTAATTCCTTTTCTGTAGTAGCATAATTCTTTTGTGCACTATTTAGGATTTTACTGGCATAGTAAATGACATGCAATAATTTATTCACTCTTTGGCCTAGTACCACTCCTACAGCATAATCACTGGCATCACACATTAATTCAAATGGCAATGAAAAATCAGGTGCCATCATGATAGGTGCAGTGATCAACTTCTCTTTCAAAATATGAAATGCATGTAGACATTCATCATCAAACATAAACTCTTGGTCTTTGACCAACAACTTACATAAAGGCTTGGCAATTTTTGAAAAATCTTTAATGAACCGCCTATAAAACCCTGCATGACCAAGAAAACTCCTCAAACCTTTGACATTGACAGGTGGAGGAAGTTTCTCTATCACAGAGATTTTTGCCTTATCTACTTCTATTCCTCTCCTAGACACCTTATGTCCAAGAACAATTCCTTCAGTCACCATGAAGTGACATTTTTCCCAGTTCAAAACCAGATTACAATCTTGACATCTTTTTAAAACAGAATCCAAATTTTCCAGACATGCATCAAAAGCAGAACCAAATACAGAAAAATCATCCATGAAGGTTTCTATATATTTCTCTACCATATCAGAAAAAATGGAAAACATGCACCTTTGAAAAGTGGCAGGAGCATTGCATAAGTCGAAGGCCATCCTCCGGTGTGCGAAAATTCCATATGGGCATGTAAATGTGGTCTTCTCCTGATCCTCCAGAGCCACGGCTATCTGATTGTAACCTGAATAACCGTCCAAGAAATAATAGAAGGCATGTCCTGCCAACCTCTCCAACATCTGATCCAAGAACGGAAGGGGAAAATGGTCCTTCCTTGTTGCCTTGTTCAGTCTTCGATAGTCAATGCACATCCTCCAGCCAGTGATTGTCCTTGTGGGAATCAATTCATTCTGCTCATTCTTCACCACAGTCATTCCCCTTTTCTTGGGTACTGTTTGAACAGGACTTACCCAAGCACTGTCTGAGATAGGATAAATCATCCCAGCATCAAGTAGCTTCACAACCTTCTTCCTCACTACCTCTTTCATAGTGGGGTTGAGTCTCCTCTGTGGTTGCCTTACTGGTTTGACTTCCTCTTCCATCAATATTTTGTGGGTTCAGAAAGAAGGATTTATACCCTTAAGATCTGAAAATTGCCATCCCATAGCTGTTTTATTCTTCTTGAGTACCTGGATCAACTTCATTTCTTCACTCTCAGATAACATTGCATTGATGATTGCTGGATATGTTTGATCATCCCCAAGGAACACATACTTCAGATTTGAAGGTAGTTCTTTAAGCTCTACCTTAGGTGCTCCCACAGGAATGTCATCTATCTTTTTATCAAGCTCTTCCACTACCGGTTCCTCTTGATAATTTTCTGTACTTGTCTCCTCAAGAAATCTATCTTCCTCCAATGAAAAGTCTTCTTCTCTATTCACTTCTTCCACCATCTCCTGTATGACATCAATACTGAAACAATCCTCCACATCAACAGGATGTTTGATGGCTTCAAAGACATCAATTGTAACTGTTTCTTCATCCACCCTTAGCATCAACTTCCCTTGTTCAACATCTATCACGGATCTTGCAGTTGCTAAGAATGGTCGTCCTAGGAGTAAAGGACTTTCAGTATCCTCTTCCTCCATATCAAGTATCACAAAATCCACAGGAAAAATAAACTTGTCCACCTTAACTAACACGTCTTCTACTAATCCTTATGGTCTTTTGATAGATCTATCTGCTAGATGCAGAATAACATTGGTATCCTTCAACTTATCTATCCCCAATGCCCTACAGACAGACAATGGCATCAAATTTATACTTGCCCTCAAATCACATAGTGCTTCACCAACTTCCACATCCCCAATTGCAATAGAAATGCTAAAGCTCCCTGGATGCTTCAACTTTGGAGGTAATTTCTTCTGAATCAGAGCACTACACTCCTCCGTCAAAGCCACTGTCTCACCATCCTTTAACTTCCTCTTCTTAGATATAAGATCCTTCATAAATTTTGCATAGTGAGGCATGTTCTCCAGGGCTTCAGCAAATGGTATATTTATCTGTAATTTCTTGAAGATATCCAGAAATCTTGCATAGTGTTGTTTCTGAATCTCTTGCTTCAATCTCTGAGGGTAAGGAACTTTGGCATATGGAGACAAAGTAACTGGCTGGTCCTGCTTGTCAGCCATCTTCTTTTTCTCCCACTTCATTGTCTTCTTGGGCACACCATCATTTTCAACTACCACCTCTTTTTCTTCCTTATCTTCCTTCATTGTTTCTTTTTCTTTATTTCCCTTCACCTTCTCTACTCCATCATCAGAGATTACATCTTCAACCACAACCTCTTCTTCATTCTTCTTATCTTCCACATTCTTTTTCACCTGTTGAAGCACCAACCTACTTCTTGTCATGATTGCTTTGCAGTGCTCCTTAGGATTCACCATTGTATCACCAGGAAACTTTCCCTGTGGTCTCTCAGATATCTGTCTTGATAGCTGACCATCTGGGTCTCTAGATTCCTGATAGATGCTTCCTCTCTGAATGAATTAGACCCCTGAATGTAATCTTAAGTAGTCTTGGATAACTGAGCAAAGGCTTTTCCCATGCAGCAGTATCACTTGGCTGTGATGAGTGTGTTGGAGGAGGATGCAGTGGAGGATTCAACTGATGGTTGGAACTATAACTAAACCCTGGGTGCTGATTCTTGTTCTTCCATGGTGGCACATACAAATTTTTCCCCTGGTTGTGATGGTCATAACACACTCCATTAACTTCTGCATGTTCTGGTGATCCCCCATAATCACATTCATCTGTCACATGGTCTTTGCCACAGATAGCACACACACAATTGGTATCCACAGAAGCAACCTTTTGTGAGGATAGTTGCTTAGTGAGAGCATCAAACTGTTGTTGTTGCTATTTCTGTGTCTGCATCAATTGGTCATTCTTTGCCAACAAAGCATCATACCCATCCAGCTTAATGATCCCTGTCTTTCTGTCAGTCACTGGGGCATTATCAAATTCCTGAGATGCCAATGATTCAAAAATATCCAAAGCCTCTTGAGGAGTCTTGGTGGTCAATGAACCCCCAGCAGTGGCATTCACCAATGTTCTGGTGTTGGTTGTCAACCCTTGGAGGAATATTGCTGCTTGATTCCACACTTCTATTCCATGCTGTGGACATTTCCTCAATAAAGTCTTGAATCTCTCCCAAGCCTCATAAATGGATTCTGATTCTTTTTGCTTGAAGCCTGTGATCTCATCCTTCAACTTTGCCCTCTTGGATGCTAAAAAGAATCTGGCCAAGAACTTGGTTTGCAGATCATCCCAAGTTGTTATACTCCCCTGAGGCAATGACTGCAACCATCTCCTTGCATCATCCTTCAGTGAATGAGTGAATAGTCTCAGCAGAATTGCATCCCTTGTGACTCCATTAATTTTCACAATATCACTCAACAACAGAAAATTTTCTATATGCAAGTAAGGGTCCTTTGCACTGGTTCCAGCAAACTGCTCCTTCTGCACTAACTGTACCAATGCAGGTTTCAATTCAAAGTTATTTGGCTCTACTGTAGGGCGCACAACACTGCCAATCGGAGGAATCACTGCAGGAGTCATGTAATCTCCCAGTGTCCTCTGTGGTGGTTGCACATGATTTTCTGCCATAATTTCTACTTTGTTGACAGCACTGGATTCACCCCTTTCTTGAAACTGTCTTCTTTGTCTTGCTGCTCTTCTTTTCTTCCTCCAAGTCTGTTCTAATTCTGGATCATACAACAAGAAGTTTGGATCAATAGTACCTCGCATACACAGAATAAAATGCTGAAAATTTAACACAAAATAAAATGCTGAAAATAAAAGGATTCAATCTCAGATTTCTATGGTATCAATCAATGTTGAAAAACAAATCCCCAGCAACGGCGCCAAAAACTTGTTGCGAATCTAGCAAGTGTACTAGTCGTACAAGTAATAAAATGATGAGTAAAGATCGTTCCCACAGAGATTTGTATTCAATCACCAATTAACCATAGAAAACTAATTTGAATCAAACAAAAGTTTGTAAAAATCATGAATGTTTTGTCACCAGAAAATTGATTTGAAGTAACAGAATATAATGCTAAAATCTGAATTAAGATTTAATAAAAACAAGTAGTCAGAAAACAACTTCCATTAACAATAAACTCATGTAAAAACTGACCATATGATGAATTCTTTTTCATGAGATGTTAATCAACCTTTTACTTATCATCAAGATGTAATCCCTTACTACCCTGATAGATACATTAATCAGAAATCCCAATCCCTTGGTGATTCCTTTCTTAATTCATACATTAAACACTAAAGTCTTAAGATTACATCAAAACTCTAGCATCAATCCCTTGAGTACTAGAATCCTGATGATGAGATTGCCAAATATAGGAGTAGTGTAAACATTCCTGTTCTACACCACTCCCTTAGTAGAAAGAATTGAATAAGAAAATCTCATATCAACACATGAAAAATACTTCATCATATTAATCAAACATACATAAGATTATATTAAGTTCCATTGAATTCAGACCATAATGACTCTACTCAGACATAACTAAAGAATACACAAGAGAAGAAAGATCAAACTCCATTTCCATGCAATGAATCTTCAATCTCCAAGTACAATTACATAAGAAACTAACTAATACAAGAACTAAGTCCTAAAGAAATTTAGAGAGAAGTCAGATCAGAGAATCTGATGTAAGAGAGAGAGAGAGAGAGAGAGAGAGAGAGAGAATCCAGATTTTTAAACAAGTGAAAGCCCTTGCCTTATATAGTTTTACAAATTAAAACAGAAAAACTAGCATGGGCGGTAAAACGTTCAAGAGTGAGCGTTTTAGCGTTCATGCTTGACGGATGCCCAACTGCTTCAAACTGACTCCAGCGCTAAAACACTTGGTTTAGACATTTTAGCGTTGGAGACCAGAGTCTTTTTCCAACTGCAGGGCACTAGAACGCTTGATCAGGAAGTTTTAGCGCGCAAGACCAGCAACTTTTTGTCCTCGGATTGCAGCAGCGCGCTAAAACGTTCTGTGTGGACGTTTTAGCGCTCAGCACCAGCAAGTTTTGACTTCTTTCTGCAGCAGGGCGCTAAAACGTTCTGGATAAACGTTTTAGCGCTCAACACTTAGAATTTTTCTCTTCTTCAGAATCTTCCTCCTTCTCCCAGCTGCCTTTTAATCTTGCTTTTCCTACAAGAATAATACAAATTTTCAATAAAGCTTCTTGAACTTTTAGTTGAGGACATTGTAGGATATTAACCTCTTTTTCCATCATTTAATCACACAAATTGATACTAATTCATGCTGAAAAACCTGATGAACTAAGGGTTTATCACTACTCTCAGTGTAACAGCCCGTTACGTACCGGTAATGTTATCATTGCATGTGGTATTAAGCGCAGTTACAATCACAGTAATTGAGTTAATTAAATTACGGGTAAACTTGTTCTTTTATTACATTCTTTTCTTTAAACATTAATCATTTCCGTAATCAATTAAAACAATGCCCTAATTGTAAATGCAAAACTCGCGGAAGCATAAAACATACCAAATATGATCTCTCCAAGCAATACCATTTATTTTAGATTTTAGAAAGCACATTTTCAAAATTTAACACAGTGGTAATCGATTACCATCCTTGAGGTAATCGATTACCAAAGGTTACTGTAGAAGTCAGGAGCTCAATTTGGGCTCCCCTGTTTTCAGGTAATCGATTACCAGAGATTGGTAATCGATAACTGAACTAGGTAATCGATTACCAATGCTCAGGTAATCGATTACTTTGATCACAGTGGCTCAAATTTTCGTCCTCTATTTCAGGTAATCGATTACTCTGCAGTAAAAATGACAGATGACAGCTTTAAAGACGGAAAATGAGTGACGTAACATACTCGTAACACCTTGATACTTAATATACACCTTACACAAGTACTAATGTAGGCTCTAGGCCCTTCCATCATGCACATTCATTATGAATGCATCCATTACAACAATTCTCAATAATGTACCCATTTTACACAACAAAGGGTCTATTTACATCCCAAGTCTTCCAATGCCTCAAAATACAATTATGTGGCCATGGACAAGTCCCATGCTCACTCAAAATACAAAAATAACAAGAGGCATAACTATACATCAATTTTAAAGGACTTAACATATAGTCATAAACATACAAGAGCATGGTAATATCCACATGCAACAAGTTCATAACCTAAGTCCAAAATATTAAATACTATGCTATGTACATCAAATGGAATCCTTCAATATGTCATGCCCTCCAAATGCACCTCACGCTCTACTCCTCCACTAAGCGGGCCTCTTGCCCGAAGATCCACCATGCTCAACATGACCTGAAATGATGTCCCCAAACGCGGGGTGAGATATACAAATATATCTCAGTAAACCAAGGGTACTAGAGGATCACTCCACCCCATGGCTCACTCAATGTGCATACAATGATCATCATATAAAATGCATAACATACAAATATCACACAACAACTGGGCACAAACCCAAGGACATCCACATCAGGATTCCCTTCAAGGACCCCATCATATAACTCTCGGAATCTTCCTGGTGCCTCTCCCATGGATGAGACGACCCCATGGAAAAACCCCACTGGAACTCCTTATGAGCCCTATCCAGTGGAAGTCCCTCGTTTGGATAATCCTGGTACCGCTCCTAGAGTCGGCCCCACGGCAAAACTCGACCGGAATCCCCAAAGGATATCTCTAGCGGAAGTCCAAACCAACACACATCTATTGGCCATAGATCACAATTATATCACACAACATGCTCCAAGCATGTCACACAATCATGTCAATAATGCATGAACATACATTTATACATAATCAAAGGCATTAAATCCAAACAACTTTCCTCTAGGTGTGGTGGAACACACGAGGGAATAAAACCCAAGTTCCAAAGATTTACCTCCATTCCGAAGCCAATGCTCCACATCGCGAGCTCCAAGTTTAATTCTCCTCTATTGAGTCCGAGAGAGGAAACCTATAATGATCATCAATACAATTTCAAGACAACCAATTCATTTTCAAATTACAATAATTCTCAACAAAACAACTTAGGCCTAATGGCCAACTACATTTAATCCAATTACTTCAACCATTTTAGTCATTAAACTAAATCACCATTTATGCACTAAGGCATCACTCATTGGTTATACGACATTTTCACATCATTTTCCTTATTTCCTTCAATATGGTTGAAATCTCCCACACACAACACATCCGACATTCCTCCTTTCAATTCACTACATCAAACCAACCTACCATTCATTTAAACACCAATCACGATCATATAACATCAACTATATCATTTTTACATCATCAAACCATCCATGACCTCAATAGGTCGAATTCTTCATGCTAAGATCCCAAAGGATTTTCAATCCAATTCAACACTTACATATGTCATAAAATCCTCTTATTAACCTATACCAATGGTCCATAATTCAATTGTTCAATTTTACCTCATACCATTTTCATAAAGTGTTGGAATTCAATCACAAAATTTCCTAAGTTATCCAACCATTTCACCAATAATTTTTATGAGTTTAATCACTCTAACACGTCATTCTAAGCCACTTTTATCTAATACACATTTTTCGTTTGAGCTCTCTAACCATATCAATTCAAGAACACATACTCTAGGTCACCAATTTCAAATCCACAAAATTAAACACCTACAAGTAGAGCTATTCACCAAGAATGACGGCCAAGGGGTCCTCCACACAATACCCAAGCAATAGCTTAAGCAGCAACTCCAAGAACACCTATTTTCCTCCAAATTTTCGTGGAAATGGGTGATGATTTTCTCCCAAAACAATGAGTTTCAAAGGTGGAGAGTGGTATGGTTGGGTTTAGTATTCCATTTCCAAAATTTTTGATGTGTAACACTTTGGGTTTTGAAGAGAATTTGATGATGTTTTGTTTGGAAGAAAGTTTAAACACCAAACCCTCAACAATGGTGAAGCTCCACGGGTTGGAGAGGAAGAGAGGAGAGATAAAGTCAGATTTTCCAATGAAAGAGATCCCCTTAAGTCACTTAAACCTATAGGTGGGTCCCACATGCGAATTAACTTTAATAAATTAACTAATTCAAACCACAAATTCATAACCTAAATATTTTTCTCGTTCACGTCATATTTTTACTTCCTAAAAGTACTGATCAAAATTTCACGCTTATCGGTACAATTATACTACAATATTTTATACCGGAAAAATTACTATTCATCAAAATTTCCGAAACTTGCCTATCCACTCGATTTTTCGTTCTGAATCCATTTCCGACCTTATTTTTACCATTTGAGACCTTCTACTCCATTTTTCATGCCTAAGGATACGTGTTTGGTAAATTACCATTTTGCCCTTTTTACATATTTCGGCCCTAATTTCAGGATTTTCATTAATCCTACCTTTTTAATCAACCTTATCACATATAAATATATATTTAGAAATACGAGGTGTTATACTCAGAATTATGCATCCAAGTGAAACAATTGTTGGATATCATGTATATATCGATAAAGCTCCCCAAAAGATTGAGTTTTAATTATTATAGTTGAATTTGGTATACAATACACATTAGATCATTAAATGAAAAGTAAAATTTAGGTTATGTCTTAATATCTCTCTTTATAATAAATAAAAGTCGTGCCCACTCTTGTATTACCAAATTTTCTCTTTTCTTTTATTGTTATTTATTACTCTATTTATCATTATTCATTAACTCAACCTCAACCACGTCAACTAATCTTTTTATTCCATCCAAATAAGGTATATCATGGGAATTTTTGGTTGTACATCATTGAATCTCAAGGGTAATTGCAAGGTAAAAGATTGAGTTTTGATGATAATACAATATAAGAAGTAAGCTAGATATGGAAGACATAAAGCAATAGTGCAAGATAATGCAACAAGTCCCAAATGATGTTAGAAGACCAAGGCAACATACAAAATATTAAGCAAAAGAAAAAAAAGTTAACCATGAAGTCAAAGCTTAAAGAAAAAGAAGAAGACCAAAAGGTGCAATTATTGAAAATTGAAGTTTCAAGTCAAGATGAAGATTTATATAATTATATTACATTGCTTGAATGAGAAATCTAGATAATAATGACTTAATGATCTCTCCATCAAAGGAATGCATTAAGGTTGAAAAAATAAAAACATGCATAAAATAAACTTATATAGTCAAATCATGCATACAAGGTCGCACGCACATGAAAAATGGTTCAATAGATGTTAAATATATTGACTTATATGTTAGAACTTGTTAGAAATATTTAGAACAAAGTTATACAAATATGTGTTTCTGCACTAGATTTACCAGAGTAAAATAGAGAATTTACTTTAGTAAATGATATACTTGCATAATGTTGGTGATTTATTCAATTAAATGTTGATGAATAATTGCCCGAGTAAATTTGGAGGCTTACTTTCATAAATATTGCCCAAAATGTCAAACTTTTTCTTAAATAATTTTAAATGCTTATTAAAGACTTTCATCAGCTAAAACACATATATAAGGACCTTAATATATCATCTATACACACAAAAACATACAATTACAACTACAATCAGATTTTGATCCTTAAGAGCTCTTTTTGTATAATTTGAGAGAAAGCTCATTGACTATATGATCTTAGAGATTCTTTATGCAGTTTTCATTGTATTTTCTCCAAAAGAGCATTTGATTATTGTTTATAATTGATAAGCGTATGAAATGAACTTTTAATTAAAGGGAGTAATCCTATTGGTGTATAGTTTAGGTGGCTGATTAAGATTCTTGTAAAATTGCATTGTACAGTGGTTTTCAGGCACCGATTAAAGTTTACAGATGATAATGTAACTTCAATCTGGATTTAGCTCTCAAGTGGTTTAAGAGTGAAGCATGATAAATCTTGAGTTTGATCTCCTCTTCCGTTATCTTTTAAAGTTTGCATTATTTCTTAGTTTTTGGTGTTATTGCTGAGTTTTTATCTTAATTTCTGAATTTTTTTATCAATCCATTGAGTGTTTATGGTTTCTTGACCATAAAACAAAGTTCAATCCATTAATTATTTAGATTTCTTGAAAAGAAATAAACCTCATTCAATCCTCTATCTTAAGGTGTAAAGTCATTCTTGCCTAACAATTGGCCTCAAAGCTTAGGTTATCTAGAATATGGTTTAATAACCTAGAGATAAAAATCCAAGAAAATGACTTTCTTTAACAATAAATTGCCCCTAGATGGTTGTTCTACCAATGGGCCACCTTTCTTTGATGGAACCGATTATTCCTATTGAAAACCTAGAATGCAAATCTTTCTTGAATCAATTCAATTAAAGGTTTGGAATAATGTTGATGAAGGTTATTAAATCCCTACCATTCTTGATGAAAATAATAATAGAGTTCTTAAGAAAGTTAAATATTATATTGAATTGGAACTTAAAGAGGCTCAATGGAATGCTAAAGTGAATCTCTAACTAATGTTCTAGGGAGAAATGAGTACTTTAGGGTTATGTTGTGTAATTTTGCAATCAAATAATAATCACACAAATACATAAATGCACATGTCACGAGTAATAAAGGAATGTGTGGGTCCAAGTATAACACCTCGCAATTCTAAATTAAGTATTAAAATATTAAGTGAGTAATTTAGTGAAGGATTAGTGAAAAATCCTGAAGATTAGGCCAAAATATAAAGAAAGGGCAAAACGGTAATTAGCCAACACGCAACCCTAGGAAGATAAAAATTGAGTAGAAGGTCTTAGATGGTAAAAATAACCCTGGAAATGGATTCAGAACGAAAAATTGAGTGGATAGGCAAGTTTCAGAAAAATCAGTGAATAGTGTTTTTACCGGGTCAAAATACCGCGGTACGATTGCACCGTGAAACGTGCCAGTTGAGTTTTGAGCTCTAGGAAATATGATTTCTGATAATATTTGATGGAATTAAGTCAGTTTGGGAAGCGTGCCAACGGCGCGCGCAACAGCTTAAAACAGTATTTTCTCCGAACGACCGAAAAACTCCTGATTCATCTGATCAAGTATAATTAAAGGAGAATAGTTAATGTTAAAAATTAGAGTTTTTAAATAGGTTGTGAATTTACGGACGTTTTGTGAAAGTTCAGACGTGTTTTAAGTCGCGTGAGGTTGCGTGGGACCCACCCCACTTAAATCTCACTTAAGCCACCTCACCCCTCACTATTCACCATCACTTTCCCTTCCTTTCTTCTTGCCAAAACCGACAGCCCCCCTGGTGCCATTTTTGGTTTGTCTTCCTTTCTCCTTAACTTCATCATTTCTTGGCCAAATCAAACGATTTTTGGGTTGAAATTTATTGAAATCAACCTTCTAAACCCATTGGTGGAATCCATTACCCTTGAAACCCTCTCTTTTGTGAGATGTTAGCCATTTTCAGCTGCAAATGTTTGGAGAAATTTGAGGTTCATGGAGTCATTTGAGCTTCCATTGCTTGGAGGAGTCTTGGGGTAGCATCAAGCCTTAGTTGTGAGTATATTTCCATCCCATTTACATGATTTGATTGTAGTTGATATTCATGAACCCTAAACCTTGATTTGTTGATGTGTGATGTTAGAGAGCTCAATTGGGAAAAGTTTATACATGAAAGTGTCTTAGAATAATGTGTATTAGCTATAAATGCAATGAAAATTTTAGGTGAAAAATATGGATTTTTAACTCCTGATATTTTTGAGGTGTCATGACTTGGATTTTGGAAAATGTGTTAAGATGTTATTGGTGAGTTGTTGGATGATTGTATGTTGATATAATGAGATTGTATGAGGTGTCGAATGATTAAAATTGAGTGGGAAGTCTTTGGGAATTCCTAGTGGGAAATTCGGCCATATTAGGGAAAAGTGAGGAATTGTGTTGGAAAATTAATTGGAAGAGGTGTTGTGTAATTAAATGGTAGTTAGATGGGTTGTGTGGTGGTTGGATAGTTGAAAAACCAAAGGAAAAATATTGATGGTGTTAAATGGTTAAAAGGAACCTAGAGTGAATTATTAAGCAAAACGATGCCTAAAAGACGTAAAAAGGAAAAAACGGCACTTGAATTAGCCTTTTGGCAACCTTAGGATGTATAATAAAATGAGAAAGAAAATTTAGAAAAATAAATTTGGAAAAATGCCTAAGAAGGCCGAACCTACCTAGTGTAGGAGTGAGAATTTGACGGTTTCGCGTTTTGATGGATTTGCCGTGTACTAACGTTTCGTACATGGATATTGTAGGTTGCCGTATGTCGACTTAAACCCCGAACCGTGAGTCGGTGGATTGCCCTTGGTCCTGGACCAAGTGGATTGAGGTAAGTGGTTAGACCAATGCATGTATAATTGTAAATTGGCATGTGTTGTATGAGTTTTTGAGTAATTGGGAATGTCCTCTGTGTAGGCATCCTATTGAATAACGAGTTTGGAAAATAAGCTGCTGTAGAGCTAAGTGGAGGAACATTTTGAGGTAACCTCTTGGTACTGGGGCTTGTTCCCCTTGTGTGTTCCACCACACCCGTTGAGGGTGATGGTAGGAAATGTATATGAGTAGTGTAGAACAGCATGAGCATGCATGTAGCATTTATGAGGGTACTTATGTACCGAGTCTCTGGCCAGTAGACAGTGTAGCCTTCGGGCAGTGCGAACTTCCACTGGATAGGTCTCCGAGAGAGAGTTCCAGTTGACCTAGGGTCGTGGTGTGTCATCCGGGTAGGAGCACACTAGGAAGTCTCGGGTGTATATGGATGGAAGGGGTACCTTGGTTGTGGTTCTTGGAACACGCCTTGGATGAGACTCGTAGGCTTATATGCCGAGGACGTTGCGTGGTATTGGTAGCTACCATTCCAGCTTCGTCGTATTTTATATCCCGATATTCCCCAGTTTCTCTAAATCCCTTGCTTTATCCCGTTTTGAAAGTGGTTGTTTTATATTGCTTGTATGCATCGAAGTGAACCATTGGGCGGAGTTTTCTCCAGAACCTCTGGGTTACTGAGATATATCTGTATATCTCACCCCGTCATGGGGCACTATTTCAGGAGGTAGCAGTGGCAGTGGAGCGGCGGGCAAGAAGCCCGTAGGATGGCCAGTGGGAGCACCTTTACCATTTTGCATTTTGTTGGCCATGTGGCCTAGGCTAGACTTAGGGCATGAACATATCATATGTATGTAGGATGAGTTTCATTAGCATATTTGTTCATGTCGTTTTGCCTAAGTCTAGTAGTTTATGTCATTAAAGCTTATGTTTCGATTTGTAATTAAAGTTGTAATATTTATAAGTTGTAATTTGAAGTTGAAGTTGTAAGTTATAATATGTAAGTTAAATGTTGTAAATGTACAAGAAATGCATGATATACTATGATGGAAGGGCTTTAGGCCTATTGTAGGTTTATGATTAATTGTATGTTGGAAATATGCATGAAAATGGACTTTGTTGATTGAAACCATTTAAGGATTTAAAGTGAGCTATATTGTGTAATAAATATAAACTGAGTTGGGTTGTAAGTGCCTGATGCTCTCCGGCAAGTATACCGATCGCACAAGTAATATAGAAAGTAAGTAGAGTATCGTCTCCACAGGGATCGTGATCGTATATCAATTAATTGTTCCTTTTAAGAATGAAAGAGTTCAAAAGGTTTGTGACAAATATTGTCGATTTGTGTAAAAGTGAGAACTAAAAATAAAGACTTGTTTTTATAATTTTGTTTATAAGAAATAGAACAATAAATTGAGAATTGATTTTTGTAAATGTGAGAAAAGCATTGTACCTAGAGCGCACTCACCTTATGATCCCCACTTCTTACTTTGGATTGATTTAAAAATACTTATTTATATAAATACTCAGATAATTATCTTCTAGAATTAATTAGTTAAATTCCAATTCCTTGGCAATTTAACCATTTAATCTCAATTGGAATCCTAATCCCTTAGTAACCCCTCAGGAGAATTAAGCAACGAACACGATAATTCAAGCATCTGCAATTCAATACACATATATTCCTAGCATGCATACGAACCGTTATCCTACCCCCTTTCAGGATGAAAACCCCAATATTCCTATCTAGGGTTCTAACCCTCAAACTATCCTCAACTATCAGATTGATCAATTCTAATAAAGAGAATATAAATACGCACAGGATAGAGATAAAGACAATTTATATAAACAAGTAAATATAAACCAATCCGTCGTAACAAGGGTTCACATAGGGTTTATGACCCTAACTACAATAAAAAGTAAACTAGCCAAGCATAATCATGGCTAAAAATCCAATATTCAATAAAAACATAAAGTAAAAGAGAAGATGAAGAAGAAGAACTTGCTCTTCAGAATCCTCTCGGAGCTCCACCGTCGTCTCACTTCAATAGAATAGGTCTGGATCCTTAATTCTGTCATAAGGATCCTATTTATAATCTCGCTTCTTTCTTCCAAAAATACCCTTGAGAAAACACGGTACTCCTTCCGCAAACCGGCGCCAGTTGGCGCCGATGTGGTGCCACTTCGCGCCACGCTTCTGTTAGAATTGAAGAGTCGGAACCGGTTATACATAAACTAGCGCCAGTTGGCGCTATCCTTCTACTTTTTGGGCGCCACTTGGCGCCATTCTTCCTCTCATCTTGGGCGCCACTAGGCGCCATGGTTTGGCCATGAGTTTGGCGCTAGTTGGTGCCACTAGGCGATGTGCCACTGCCTCGTGCGTGAAATTCCGGCGCCGCTTTGCGCCATTTTGGCGCTAGTACTCGCCAATTCTCTGCCATTTGGCTCACGACTTTTATGCATCATTGAAATTCTAGCACAGTGGTGTAGATCATAAGGCTTCCATAATTTTCATATTTTTTTCTTCTTTTACCTATATAAACACAACAATAGGTGAGAAATATCTTTGACATAGAAAGAATCAATATAATTAGCAAATATGTATTTAAATTGCTCTTTAATGACTCAATTCTTATCAATTTCAACTTGAAAAACCACATCTGCCAGAGGCACATCAAACCATTCTCAGATTTAAACGTTGTTGTCCCCAACAATGTACAAGACTAAATCTAGGAAATATACAATTAATCCAACATAACAATTCATAGACACTCTCAGACACACTATGCCATGCATGACTGACCTAATATCATAAGCTTCCAACAATGTCATCAGCTTCTTAAAGATATAAGTCTACATTGATTACCCCTCACACAGATAATCACAGCTATAACACTACCATAGGCTTGATCATATTCTCAAAAATTCTTAAAAATGAAGAATCAAACACATGCACCAGTTGATCAAAAGGACTTCATAGGTTGTAACTTGGCCGGGTTGAGGGGTAGGAATATATGGATAGTAGCTCAAACAACAATGAGATCGAAAACTGATATTATTTCTCTTACACATTCAACTCAATGGTTTTGCTCCACTAACATTCCCACAGAATTTCGGAAATTAATTCCTTTCAGCCACCTTTTATTTACATTCACCCTTTTTCTTTTTCTTGTTTTTTTTTTTTAGATAATAGATGAAATTTTACCTCCCCTAATTACTTGACCTCTGTGGAGCTTACGTCAATTTCTTTGTTTTATTTTCAATACATCAGTAATTCAATCTCAATTAAGGTAAGTCACTTGGATATAGGCTAAGCCATAAATTAGGCCACAGGTCATTTAGCAACAAATAAGTTCAGGCTCAAGGGGGTTAGCAATGGAAAAAATTTCATACAAGTGGGTTATTTTGGCCACTAGCTAACAAGAACAAAATGCCTTTATCATATCAACCAATGCATGGCAATTTAATTGATAAAAGGGATTAGTAGCACTGTTCAAGAATCACAGAGAAATCAAAAATAAAAATAAAATAAAAATCTAATCTTAAAAATCAAAATTAATTGATAAAAGATACGCCAATCCCCAGCAACGGCGCCAAAAACTTGATGCTCTCCGGCAAGTATACCGATCCCACAAGTAATATAGAAAGTAATTAGAATATCGTCTCCACAGGGATTGTGATCGTATATCAATTAATTGTTCCTTTTAAGAATGGAAGAGTTCAAAAGGTTTGTGGCAAATATTGTCGATATGTGTAAAAGTGAGAACTAAAAATAAAGACTTGTTTTTGTAATTTTGTTTATAAGAAATAGAACAATAAACTGAGAATTGATTTTTGTAAATGGGAGAAAAGCATTATAGCTAGAGCGCACTCACCTTATGATCCACACTTCTTACTTTAGATTGATTTAAAAATACTTATTTATATAAATACTCAGATAATTATCTTCTAGAATTAATTAAATTCCAATCCCTTGGCAATTTAACCCTTTAATCTCAATTGGAATCCTAATCCCTTAGTAACCCCTCATGAGAATTAAGCAATGAACACGATAATTCAAGCATCTGCAATTCAATACACATCTATTCTTAGCATGCATACGAATCGTTATCCTACCCCCTTTCAGGATGAAAACCCCAATATTCTTATCTAGGGTTCTAACCCTCAAACTATCCTCAACTATCGGATTGATCAATTCTAATAAAGAGAATATAAATACGCACAGGATAGAGATAAAGACAATTTATATAAACAAGTAAAAATAAACCAATCCGTCGTAACAAGGGTTCACATAGGGTTTATGACCCTAACTACAATAAAAAGTAAACTAGCCAAGCATAATCATGGCTAAAAATCTTCAAGAATCAGAAGGGAATTGCACTCCAAACTACTATTCCAAATGATTAACACAATAATGAATCAGAAGGAGGAAATCAATATGGATGAAATGGCTCTTAATTAAAAAATATGAAAAAATCTTCAAGAAAAAAACAATCTAAAAGGACAAGCAAGCTACTGTCCTAAGTAAAGAAAAAGGGGAAATGACTTCTTTTAACCCTCAAATTACTTATTCTGAATATGGTAAGATAAGAGACCACATAAGTGATTGTCCTAACTTCCATAGCAAAAGTAAAAGTGAAAAGGAACTCAAACAAAAGGAAGCAGGAATCAAGGAAGGCATACATGGCTTGAGATGAAGATTCTTCAAGTGATAACACCTCATCTAGTGATGTCGAAGCAACCTTGTGTCTTATGGCAAAGGAAGATGATGAAGATTCCAAGGTAGATCCGCTACTTCTTATAATCCTTCCTATGATAAATTAAGATTGGCTTTTGATGAAGCTATGGAGTGTCTTAAAAACTTGAGAATGATTAGATAGCATAATAAAAATCTAAAAAGAAAATTGCAAGTGATAACACCTCATCTTGTAAGTTGTTGATTTGAAAAATGAAAATAAAATCTTGAAACTAATTAATGCTAGCTTTACTTGCTTGGTATGTTTATTCAAAAATGATGTCCCCTCGTCCTCTTCGACATCATATGAAAAATTAAGAATGGATTTAGAAAGATTAAATAAGGATCTTGAAAAATTTACATGTGGTAGGAATATTTGAATGTCATGTTAGGTAAGCAAAGACCCATGCATACACTTATGGTTTAATTTATGGAAAAAACCATTGCATTATCCATATGCTAAAAAATATTTTCATGTGAATTATGCTTATATGTTCAAAAGCCCATTTCGGAGGTGTAACAATTGTGGTAGAAAAAGACACAATGCTTATAATTATAAGATAAGAAAAAAAGTTAAAAAATACAAGCAAATTTGGGTTGCAAAGGGTTCTTTGCCTCCAAATTTCTGTCAAAGTGCAATATTGTCCAAAACTAACATCCTGGGACCCAAGAAGCTTTTGGGTATGGAAAATTATTTAAATAAATTTGTTTATATGCATAGTTGATAATGTTTATATGCATGATCTAAGAGACTTTTCTTCACATGACTCTAAATACTTGATGAGAAAGGATGATAAATCATGGCTATAGCATATATGTATTACACGTATTGGAATAGGTTATCTAAACAAATTAGTTAAAAATGACCTAGTAATTGGGCTGCCTAAACTCAGATTTAAAAAAAATAGTGTGTGAGACTGCTAGGAATAGAAACAAGTTAAGGCCTGCTTTAAAAGTAAGAATGTTGTTTCCAATACTAGCCACTAGTTATTACACATGGATTTGTTTGGTCTCGCTAGAACAATGAGTTTTGGTGGTAATTACATGGTCATTGATCACCAAGGAAGAAACAAGCAACAAAAATGATGAATCCATGAATCAAAGTGAGAAACATGATCCACCTAAATGATGGAAGTATATTGAGTTTTACCCCATTGATGCAGTAATCAAAGATCTATCAAAAGGTGTATCAACTATAAATTCTTTGAGAAATGTATGCAATCATCTAGCATTTGTCTCACAAGTTCAACCTAAAACAATTGATGTTATTCTTGATGAAAATTATCTGATTACTAATGAAGAAGAACTTAACCAATTTCAAAGAATGCTTCGGAGCTAGTCCCAAAGCTCAATGATAACCAAGTAATAGGAACAAAATCAATATTTAGAAATAAACTAGACAAAAATGGAAAATCACAAGAATAAAGCTAAATTAGTTTCTAAAGGCTACAACCAAGAGAAAGGTATAGACTATGATGATACTTATGAATTAGTTGCTAAACTTGAAGCAATTAGACTCTTACTAGCTTATGTTTGTATATTTGATTTCAAATAGTATCAAATTGATGTAAAATCATATTTCCTTAAGAAGATATGCATGTTAGTCAACCACCTGGATATGAAAGGTACGACTTTCCAAATAATTTATCAAATTTTATGGTTTAAAGCAAGCTTCTAGATTTTGATATGAAAGATTGAGTTAGTTTATTTTGGAAAATGAATTCATAAGAGGCAAGGTTGACATGACACAATGTAGGGGACATCTCAAGTTTCAAAATGGCATATGGCACGTCCCTATCAGAACTCTGTGGAGGGAGATATGCTCTCCCGAAGTTCGTCTAAATTATGCCAATTCTACAGAAAATTCGCCAGAGTTTCCTTTGTTTTTCCTAAAATCCCCAAATTTGCAATTGCTTTCTAATACCTCAAATGTACCTAATAACCAATGGGTGGCACACACAAGGACCAACAATGCCTTGGGGCACTTACAACCCAACTCAGTTTATAGTTATTACACAATTCATACTATATAGCTCACTTTATAAATCCTTAACTTGTTTCAATCACCAAAGTCCATTTATATGCAATTTCTCAACATACAATTAATCACAAACCTAAAATAGGCCTAAAGCCCTTCCATCATATTACATCATATAACCATTGTACAATTACAACATTCCACTTAAATATTACAACTTAAAACTTCATAACTTTAATTTACAAATTGATACATAAAGCTTAAAAGACATAAACAACTAGACTAGGCAAAATGACGTGAACAAATATGGCTATGAAACTCATCCTACATACATATGTGATGTTCATTGTAACATCCCAAGAGCTGGCAAGGGCAGGGAGTGATCGCCGGTGCGAAAGGGCACGGACAATGAGCGGCTCATGCCAAATCTTGCAGCTTGGGGGTTCATGAATGAATCGAATCAACACCCGAAAGAGAGGGATTCCAGAGACTGTGCTGGTATGGGACGGTACAAATAGGAATGACTTATAAGAATTAATTGGTACTACCTATACTAACAAGATGCATCTACTTTTCGGTAGCCCGGATCGGAAGAACTCCACAGTTAAGCGTGCTTGACTTGGAGCAATTCTGGGATGGGTGACCTCCTGGGGAGTTTTCCCGAAAAGTGTGCGAGTGAGGACAAAGCACACTGAAAAGTCTCGTGTTAGTGTGTGGGGACAGTCATTGATTCTTGCAAGTTGTCAGGCGTTACAAGTGGTATCAGAGCAGGGCCTCTCTTCCAGTACGGTGTGGTTCGAGGACGAACCAGGCGGAAGCTGGTGGGCATGTAACATCCCACGTAATTAGGAAAAATACATAAAATATTATAAGGAATAAGAACGCATGTGTGGAAATTCGAATTACATGTGATGTTTTGTTTGGTACTCGAATTAGATGGTTACTAGTGTGGAATTAATAGAGAGTTAGGAGAATTATTTGAATTATAATGATAGGTGAGAATTCATGTGAGGCATGTGAAACATTGGTAAAAGATGTAAGAATAAATTAATGACGACTTATAGAAAAATTAAAAATACTCATAAGACTTGGGAACTTATAATTCTTTGGGCTTGTACCTAATTAGTCACACCCTTGGGCTGTATATTTTTGGCACCCCTTTTTCTTGTTTTGGCCGAAGCCTAAGTTCCATAAGGAGCATCTTACATTTAGCCCAAACACTCATCTATCTTACCTTATCCTAAGAATCTCTCAAGGTAGTCCATGATTGGTTTAGAACCAACACATGGAAAAAGAAAATAAAATAAAATCATGTCACATGCATCCTCTTTGTTCAGCGCTGAAATGGGCAGCAAGCAAGCTGATGGCTTGTGCCATTAGGCAACTTTTGGCAGCCTTGTTAACATGCAGCCTATGGAAGGAAAGAGGTCAGATCTGCATGTTAGTTGATTAGGCAAAAATCCCTTAGCCATTCTTTTCTCTTGTGCGCATGAGTGAGAGAAATTTCTGATTACTAGTGAAGATTAGCCAAGTGCATTCAGCTTTCTAAATATTCAACCATTGAGAGAAGTGTGTCCAGTCTGCATGTCCAATTGGAGCAGAAATTCTACACCCTTTTGACCTCCTTTTATGCGTAAGAGAGGAGAGAGTGAGCCAAACAATTCTGAACTTATAGCTATTTTTAAATCAGCAAACTAGGCTTCATTCCTCCACCCAAAATAGCGTTGTATGTAGGAGAAAACTAGTCATTTCCTTCCTCCCTCATTCTCAAGACCGTAGGCCTTAGCAAAGGAGACCAACCAAAATTTGAATTCCCTCTCCTCTTCCCCTATAAACCGTGAACCCCATTGGAAGAAAACAAATATCCTAAACACCTTCCATCCTCCTTGAGACCGTGGCACATATAAAGAGTGGACTCAAGAGTTAACTTCACATTTTTCTCCTCCAAAAACCGTGGAGCTGTTTGGGGTTATACCAGATTTGTAATCACATTCTGACTCTCCTTTCCTTACTCAGTGACGCACCATTATCCAAGAGGTAATATGTTGTCTCTGTTTACTCTTGTTCTTGTGTTCCCTTATCTCTTGTGGTTGAAGGAAATATTCTGTCTCATGTAGTAACCAACTTAAGCTGATTTTACTCCCCTCATTCTTGCGCGCGTCACCATTTGAGACGTGTGGAGCTGCCGTTTCGTAGAGCTTGGAAGGAAGTGGTGTTAGTCCTTGTTCTAATTGAGTTTCTTGTGTGCTGCAAGAGAGGTAAGCACAAAACATCTCTTTCTTTTCTTAGCCAAGCCGTGAAGCATGATAGGAAGTAGCCTTGTATTTTCTTTAGCCTTATTATTATTTCTGTCGTATTGATAACGTTGGGTCATAGTTTAAATGCATGAAGGAAATAAGCTTTGATATGATCTTCCTAAAAGAAGTGGGGCTGTTTGGTTGTGATTTAGTGTACATCAAATTAAAATAAAATGGACAGTATGCTTAGACTACTTGTAGAGCTCCGTAGCTAAATTTGTTGAGTTTGGAAATAATGATCCTTGATGTTTTTGCTTGGGAAAACCGATTCTGTTTTGGTGACCCTTAATCTATACTAAGCCCTATTTAAATCAAATAGACAGCGGGACATATATGTTTTCTTTTCGCACCATGGGACTAAGGAAGTAAAGATCTTATGAATAAAACTTTGAGGATTTTCTGTACAAAAAACCGAATCTGTTTGGGGTTGGAAATCTTAGGATTTTTCACTGTTAAACGTTGGTAAAGAATAAAATAAAATCAGAATATTTTTGAGAAGGGGCTCTAATGGCCGTATGGGTGCAGAAGTATTTGAGCATGGGAAACTTGTCGGTAAAATTATAGTAATAGCTAGTAACATTTCTGATTGGATTTCTCTTGTATATATATATGTTAGGTGCGTATAATTGGTGAGACTTTGGACCATTTTAGCTGCTGCCTGGTAAATAAATTGTGACGTGCGAGGTATGTGTAGGCGGTATTACCTAATGTGACTATTGGCTAGTGTATAGAATTGTGATGTGTTGCTCACATTTGTTCTATGTATGTTATGATGATGATGAGCCAATGGTAAGAATATGAAAGAATGATATGATATATGCATGCATTTTACATCATAATACATTTTTCTGTTGGGTGCGATTGCATAACATGGCATGTGTACTTGATTCATGACATCTTGAATATATATATATATATATATATATATATATATATATATATATATATATATATATTTGTATTGAGGACATGTGACTGAGCATGCATCATATAGGCATGCCTGGTACCAGGAGAGGGGACACTTGGCTTCAGTCCGCATAGGTTCCACAGTGGGATTCACCTTCATGGGAGCCATTAGGAATACCCACTGTGATGCTACGCGCATGACGGTGCTATGAGCGTAAAGGAAAAAGGGCGTTATATACGCGTTATGATATATGATGAAAAGGATTAAATGTTTGAAGTGACTATTTATGATTTTGTGCCTAGTTGATATTGTTGCACTATGGTTTTGTTGCCACACTACTGGGATTTTCTCTCACCCCTTTGGGGCTGCTATTTTTACAAAATGGCAGGAGGACGTAAAAGCTTTTGAGGACTTGGATATTTGCTGTTGGCTTCTACTGTTTGGGCATGCTGCTATTGATGTGATATTTTATGGATGACTGTATGAAATTGAGAAGCTTGTATTACTGTGAACTATGATTTTATTATTGCATTACGATTTTATGACCAGCAAGTATTTTGGAAACAGATGTTGAAACGTTTGCGAAAAGGATTTTGACACGTTATCCAAATGCTGAGTTTTGAAAAGTCTTTGCGAGCACTTTGTAAGTTGTCGTACTGGGGCTACGGACCTCCGATTTTCTTATAATTTATATGCACGCGTAGCCCCAGGTGTCTAGTTTCATTATATATAAACCTTGTAAAGAAATTCTGAAAGCTCGATTTATTATGAATTTTACCAGCCAGGACGTTTGTGATATTTTACTGTTTTATCGCTCATTTTGCGAGTTATGTTTCGAGGGGCAAACGAACTCCAAATCACTATTATTTTATATGAACGTGAAGCCCCAGATGTCTAGTTTCCAGATTTCAAAGAATATATTTTTGAATCGTTGAACTAGATTTTATACGAATTTTTAAAGACAGCAAGGTCTATCAGGAAATTTATATTTTTAATAAGTTTAAGAAATTTTGTGTACTCTGATTTTTGTAATCAACCAGATCCCCTCTTTTGGTTTAATTGGCAATGTAAAAGCGAATTTTTTTCAGTCTCTAAAATACTATTAAAGAACTCTAATTCCGCTTAGCAAACAACTCTCTTGGAGGCTTACAAGAGAGGGTGTTACACTAATTGGTATCAGAGCAGTTTTGATTCAAGGTGTCTGTATTAGATGAAATGTTTGCTACTTGTGCCTGGTTGTTGGATGATTGTTGTTTGAGTATGTTGGATGTTGGTATAGTTTCGCTGAATTATTGCCATTTGGATATAACTGTGAATTGGTTGCTTTGCTTGCTTTGCTGTATGTTAAAATTACATTGTTCCGCTGCTGTTGTTGGAATATGATTATTGGAAGGTTGCAAGCTATTTTAGATTATGTTCTATGTGTGATGGTACTTGGGGTGTTCGGTGTTTAGCATGATTATGCACTCTTCAATGCTAGGGGTGAGCCTGATCAACTCACTGCCACGCATGAGAGAATGCACAATCATGGTGGCCTCGACCACACTGGTGCTTGAAATGCTATGTGTGAAATATTAAAGTACTACTCACATTATGAGTTGATTATAGATTTGATTTCTATGGATTGTAAGGAAGATTTTAGTATATATATGTGCTTGATGTGAAGATTTTGTGATGATAACCTGTAAAATTTAAATAATGATTGCTGATACATGTTTGTTTTATTCTGATTCATGACATGTTCTTGTGCGTTGTGATTGTATTATATTACTGGATAGTAGAAACAGTTGTTCTTTTCATTAATTCCGTCAGATTCCATAATTGAGTAATGTAGCAGTGATATAACCTTGAAAATAGATGTAGTTAACTAGCATTAGGAAGACTCGTTGTTTGACCTTAAAACTGTACGAAGACAGATCTACGTAGGGACATATCACTTATCTAAGTAGGTTCAGTTAATACCCTTAGAAGGTAGAATTGGAATTAATTAAGGCTCGAACATGTGGGCCCTAAGCCCTTACAAATCTTCTAATGGTGAATTGACACTAGACATCATTCTTGAGAAAGAAACTGTTAAACAAAGTGAGTGATATCTGTCATTTTAATTTCTACATGTAGGATTGCTGTGTATGGTTTTGATTATTTTTGGATTGGCATATAGCTTACTGTTTATGCAAATATTGAGGGTTTTTATAAGGTGACTGTTGAATTGTCGGTTTAGTTTTTAAACATTGCAAGGGTACTTTATGAACAAATAAAGAAAGATTATCTGAATTAAATGTAAAATATAGTGGGCTGAACAGATAATTGTGACTACTTTGAGTAGTCTCGTTTCACTGAATCTTTATTCGGTTTTGTTTGGTAGGCTGAATATTTATCTTCGTTTTTATGCTTGTAAAATTCTGTTTCCTTCTCTTTGTATTATGAAACTCCTCTTTACCAAAATATCAGCTTATCCGATGAAACAAAACCTGGGAACCTTAGAAGCCCTTATAGAACTCTAATTCCGCTTAGCAAACAACTCTCTTGGAGGCTTACAAGAGAGGGTGTTACATTCATGCCCTAAGTCTAGCCTAGGCCAAGTGGCCATCAAATTGCAAAAAGGTTCTAATCCTCCAATGACTCAACCTACGGGCTTCTTGCCCGCCGCTCTGGTGCCACTGCTACCTCCTGAAATAAAGCCCCCAAGATGGGGTGAGATATACAAATATATCTCAGTAACCCAGAGATTCTGGAGAAAACTCCGCACAATGGTTCACTTCGATGCATATAAATAATATAAAATAACCACTTTTCAAAACGGTATAAAGCAAGGGATTTAGAGAAACTGGGAAATATAGGAATACAAAATACGACGAAGCAGGAATGGTAGCTACCAATACCATGCAACGTCCTCGGCATATAAGCCTACGAGTCTCATCCAAGGCATGTTCCTAGAACATCAACCAAGGTACCCCTCTCATCCGCATACACCCGAGACTTCCTAGTGTGCTCCTATCCAGATCACACACCACGACCCTAGGTCAACTGGAACTCCCTCTCGGAGACCTATCCAGTGGAAGTCTGAACTGCCCAAAGGCTACACTGTCTATTGGCCAGAGACTCGGTACATAAGTACCCTCATAAATACTACATGCATGCTCATGTTATTCTACACTACTCATATACATTTCCTACCATCACCCTCAACGGGTATGGTGGAACACACAATTGGAACAAGCCCCAGTACCAAGAGGTTACCTTAATATGTTCCTCCACTTAGCTCCAAAGCAATTTACGTTCCAAGCTTGTTACTCACAGAATGCCTACACAGAGGACATTCCCAATTTCTCAAAATTCATACAAATACATGCCAATTAATAATCATACAAGCATGCTTTAACCACTTACCTCAATCTCACTTGGTCCAGGACCAAGTGCAATCCACCTACTCACGGTTCGGGATTCGAATCGACGTACGGCAACCTACAATAACCATGTACGAATTGTCGGTACACGGCAATTCTATCAAAACGCAAAAAACATCAAAATCACCCCCTACCCCCTTGTAGGTTTGGCCTTCTTAGGCTTATTTGACAATTTATTTTTCTAAATTTTCTTTCTCATTTTATTATACATCCTTAGGTTGCTAAAAATCTATACCAAGTGTCGTTTTTCTATTTTACGTCTTTTAAGCATCGTTTTACTTAATATTTCACTCTAGGATCCTTTATGACCCTTAACACCATTTATCATTTTTCATTGATTCTTCCACTTTCCAATCACCACACAACCCATCTAAATACCATTTAACACTTGAAACATCATCCAAGCAATGCAAACAACCTCAATTCCTTAAACTTCCTTAAATGGCTGAATTGTTACCTATGTAATACCAAGGGATTTCATTCAATTTTCAACCCTTCCACACTTCACACAATACCATTATATCTACATATAATCATCCAACAACTCACCAATAAAATCCTAACACATTTTCAAAATTCAATTCATGACACCTCAAAATTTTCTAAGTTACAAAATCATATTTTTCACCTAATATTTTCATTGCATTTATAGCTAATACACATTATTCTAAGACACATTCATGTACAAACTTTTTTCAATTGAGCTCTCTAAACACATCAATCACAAAATCCCCCTTTAGGGTTCATAAACTCAATCCAAAGATTAAACCGTTAAAATTGTGAAGAAACTTACTCAAATGCAAGGCACAAGGCTCCTCCAAGCTATCCTAGACCATTTGAGCTCCAAACAACTCCATGAACACCAAAATTCTCACCAAATTCGTGACTGAAAACGGCCTATAACTCACCAATGAGAGGGTTTCAAGGTTAATGGATACCACCAATGTGTTTGGAAGGTTGTTTCCAATAAATTTCAACACAAAAATCACTTGATTTGGTTAAGAATTGATGGATTTAGCAAGGAAGAAAGTTTGAACCTAAAATGCCTAAGGAAGGGGGAGACTCACGGTTTTAGGAGAGAGAAAGGGAGGTGAAAGTGATGATGAATAGTAGGTGCTTATGTGTTTAAGTGACTTTGAGTGGGGTGGGTCCCACCGCCACTTCCCGCGATTTAAAACTTAATTGAATTTCTCTCCGATTCCACTAAACGTCCATAAATTCACAACCTATTTAGAAACTCTAATTTATAACATTAACCATTGTCCTTTAATTATACTAGATCAGATGAATCCGGAGTTTTCCGGTCGTTTGGAGAAAACACTGTTTTAAGTTGTTGCGCGTGTCGTTGGCACGCTTCCCCAAACTAACTTATTTCCATCAATTTTTATCAGAAATTATATTTCCTAGTTCTATAGACCATTTATAAATCATATTTGAAACCTAGAGCTCAAAACTCCATTGGCACGCTTTACGGTGCAATCGTACCGCGGTATTTTGACCCGGTAAAACACTATTCACTGAATTTTTTGAAACTTGCTTAACCACTCAATTTTTCGTTCTGAATCCATTTCCAGGGTTATTTTTACCATATGAGACCTTCTACTCAATTTTTATCTTCCTAGGGTTGCGTGTTGGCTAATTACCGTTTTGTCCTTTATTTGTATTTTGACCTAATCTTTAGGATTTTCACTAATCCTTCACTTAATTACTCATTTAATATTTTAATACTTAATTTAGAATTGCGAGGTGTTATAGGGTACCTTTATGTATTGTGTCAGATAGAGACCCTAGATTTACTTCTAGATTATGGGGATGTTTACAGCAAGCCTTTGGAATTAAGTTGAGACTTAGTACATCATATCATCCTCAAACTGATGGTCAAACTGAGAGAACCATTCAAACTTTAGAGGATATACTGAGAGATTGCATCATTGAACAAGGAGGTAGTTGGGGTAGATACCTGCCATTAATGGAGTTTTCTTATAATAATAGTTACCAATCTAGTATTGGAATGGCTCCATATAAGACACTCTATGGAAGAAAGTGTAGATCTTCAGTGTGTTGGTATGAAAAAAGGGGAAAACAGTTATTGGGGCCGGAATTAGTCCAAGAAATCTCGAGACAAATTCAGATGATAAAGGAAAATCTTGAAAAGGCACAAAGCAGACAGAAAAATTATGTTGATAACTGGCAAAAACATGTCTTTTGAAGAAGGAGAACATGTCTTTCTTAAAATTTCTCCTACCACAGGTGTAGGCAGAACCCTCAAAGTTAGGAAACTAAGTCCTAGGTATATTGGTCCATTTCAAATACTCCGAAAAATTGGGTCAGTTGCTTACCAACTTGCTCTTCCACCTCATCTTTCCAATCTGCACAATGTTTTTCATGTTTCTCAGCTTAGAAAGTATGTCCCAGATCCCTCTCACATTTTTGATATAGACTCAGTACAAGTTAAAGAGAATCTTACTATTAAGACCATACCTGCTCAAATCCTTGATAAAAATTTAAAACAACTAAGAAATAGGATAATTTTGTTAATTAAAGTGCATTGTGAAGGACTTTCACCACAAGAGGCTACATAGGAAAAAGAAGAAGAATTGCGACAGAGTTTCCCGAAATTTTTCTTATGAGATATGTCTAAATTTTGAGGACAAAATTTTTAATTAGGAGAGGGGAAATGTAATATTTTAAAAAAATATTTATAATAATAAATAAAGTATAAAATATCTTAGATATTTATATAAAATATCTTAGATATTTATAAACGTAATGATTAAGATTCCTTAGATATTTATAAACTTAATGATTAAGATTCCTTAGATATTTATAAACGTAATGATTAGATTCCTTAGATTTTTATAAAAAGTAATGATTACATTTCCTTTTCGAAAACTATATAAACCCCCAATTTAGAAACTTAGGAAGAAGAAGAAGAGAGAGGGAGAGAGAGAGAGAGAGAGAGAGAGAGAAGGAAAGAAAGGAAGAAGAAGAAGAAGAAGAGGAAGAGAAAAAGAAAAGGGAAGGTAATATTGGGAGTAAGCAACTCATTCTCTACTTTACTTTTAAAGTTGATTTTTAGATATTTTATAAAGCTATGTTGGTTTTGTTGTTATCTATGTTATGTTTAAAGTTGGTATTTTAAAGTTATTTCTTTAAAAGTTGTGAATATGTCGTTACTCTGCCAAAATTATTTTATGAATTCTTTCTACTCTTTTACTTTATTTTCTATATTTGGCTTTGTTAATTTGATGAATTTACTTATAGTAGATATGAGAATAATTTTGAATCAAGATTATAAAAATTAAAGAATTTCGTTGGTACCAAATGAATACTAATGGAATATTTTAATCTTTTACTGAATGATTCTGATGTGACTAACAGGGCCCAATGAATCCCAAACTTAAGTTTTAAACACACAGTATTAACAAGTTTCATCTGGTAGGGCCCAATGAATCGCGGGCTCAGCTTCCTTACTCCGAGCGCACGACCAACACCGGTGACAGGTGATAGTCTCACAAATACGTGCTCACCCTCACTGAACTCCAGTGGACGATGCTTGACATCGTAGTAACTCTTCTGGCGATTCTGTGCCTGCTTCAGCTTTTCCCTGATCAACTGGATCTACAGGGTAGTATCTTGGACAAATTCCAAGCCAAACAATTCCTTATCTCCAATCTCAGACCAGCAGGTAGGAGTCAAACACCTCCTATCATACAATGCCTCGTAGGGTGCCATGCTCAGGCTAGCATGAAAATTGTTGTTATACGAAAACTCAACCAATGGCAGGTACCTCTCACATGCTGAACCCTGCTCCAATGTGCAAGCCCTCAACATGTCCTCCAATGTCTGGATGGTCTGCTCAGTCTGTCCATCAGTTTGAGGGTGATAGGCTGTACTTAGTCTCAACTGCGTACCAAAAGCCTCCTGCAGCGCCTCCCAGAACCGAGATGTGAACTTCGAGTCCCTATCACTGATGATACTCCCGGGTACCCCGTGAAGTCTCACAATCTCGCGAACATATAGTCTGGCCAACTGCTCAGTAGTGAAGCTCACCTTCACCAGAAGAAAGTGGACAGACTTCGTCAATCTGTCCACAATGACCCAGATAGAGTCACAACCAGCCTGAGTCTTCGGAAAACTCACAACGAAGTCCATGGAAATGCTCTCCCATTTCCATTCCGGAATCTCAAGAGGTTGAAGCTTACCAGACGACTTCTGGGGTTCTATCTTCACCTTCTGGCAAACCAAGGACTTGGACACATAAACAACAATGTCCTTCTTCATGCCCGGCCACCAATAATTCCTCTTCAAGTCCTGGTACATCTTTGTAGCACCCGGGTGGACAGTAAACTGGCCCTTATGAGCCTCTGTCATCACCTCAACAGTCAAAGGACCTCGAGAAACCACAATCCTCTTTTGGAAGGTCAATAACCCATCCTTATTCCAAGACACACCGTCCTGGTTCTTCACATAATCTAAGCACTCTCTCTGCACTTGCGCCTCTTTGATCTTTTCCATGAGCTCGTTCTCCACTTGCACGGTTTCCATTTCGAGAAGTGCACCTCCAAACAAAGAGGTCACTGTCAGATCTCAAAACTGCTCAATGATGTCATAGTCACCCATGGTCAAACTGGATAGACTCACGGATTTCTGACTCAGAGCATCAGCTACCACATTGGCTTTGCCAGGATGGTACTTCAACTCAAAGTCGTAGTCCTTCAGATACTCCATCCATCTTCTCTGTCTCATGTTCAGCTCTTTCTGATCAAACAAATACTTCAAGCTCTTGTGATCACTGACCACAGCAAACTTCATGCCATAAAGATGATGCCTCCAAATCTTGAAAGCAAACACAATAGCAGCCAACTCCAAATCATGAGTCAGGTAGTTCTCCTCATGAGGCTTCAACTGCCTCGAAGCAAGCAATCACATCGAAATCGTCATTCGATTCACTGGGATCGCCGGTCACTCTATCAATAGAGGTAACCTGACCCCACACACTCTAAATCCCACAAAAACTTGAGTGAGTTTGGTCATATTCCATGAATCTAACATCGACTAGACTTACTATTGTTATAAATCATTTTTCTCAAAATAAATTCATATCCCTTTCACAGCACGAAATCATAATCATGTTCATTTCAACCATTACATGTTATTTAACATATTCATTCACATAGTAACGTACCTTAGTTCACGTACACCTGCAAAATTTTCAATTTCAATAACATAATAATTCAAAGACTCTATGCAACGGTATACCTCAATCTCCATGATATCTGCAAAATCTAGAGTCAATTAAAGATGAAATAACATTGGTACATTACCACAGCTTATTGTACTTATTTCATGCTTTACACTACCCATGGTGTTAAAATGCCAACTACTTACGAAGCATATTAATAATCAACGTAAGAACCTAGAGTCATGGAGACCACTCAACCCACAAACAACTTGTACACACACTAGACTCGCGTATACATGAACGTGCGTGGCCTTGCCACAAAGTCTAAGTGTTACACACTTACTTTTCTTTGAAGATAATTTCACATTCTCCAACAAAGCACAATCACATAATGTAATGGCGTAAGACATCACACCTTACAACAAAAATGACTGGTGCTCCCCATGCACACTCGGTCGAATGAAGTCTTTCACCGAAAGATCCTCAAAATGTTCTGTCAACTCCGCCAACTCTGGTGGCGACATCCGATATGGAGCTAATAAAATAGGCCCTACACCAGGCAACAAATCTATGAAGAATTCTATCTCCCGCTGTGGCGAAAACTCAAGAATCTCCTCAGGAAACACCTCGAGGAATTTCCCCACCACAGAAATGTCAGTGATATCCTACTGTGTCCCACTCACCAAACCTCCCAACAAGACATCACCAATGTCCCTGCTCACAAGGCTCTTCTATCCTGCAGCACAGAAATAAAAGGCGAGGAACTGGCTGTGGAATCACCCGGAAACTTCACAACTCGCTTGGCGCAACAGTCAATCATCACACAATTTCTGGACAACCAATCCATGCCCAGAATGATTTCCAAAATTAGCCATCGGTAATTCAATCAGATCTACCGAGTAGTCACAGCCATCCCACTGAAACACGACATCTCGATGTACAGTGGAGGTATCACACTTTTCTCCGGTGGCAGTAATCACCCGCCACGGTGGAGAAAGCACAGCAATGGGAAACTCAAGCCCCACAGCAATCGGGGTTGCAATAAATGAATGTGTAGCCCCAGAGTCAAACAAGACATCAACATCAATTTCACCAATGGAAACAGTACCTCTGACAAGGTTCGGAGCTCGGTTCGACTGCTGACTATCCGACGTATAAACTCGGTCAGTCTCTGGTGGTGCAGGAAACATATGAAGAGGGGCTGCCTGAACTGCTGCAGCCCTAGCAATAGATGACGGACGCTCTCTAGCATAGTGGCCCTCCTTGCCACACTGGAAACATATAGTCTGGCCGGTAGCACACGACCCCAGATGAACCTTCCCACATCCCGTGCATCTGGGAGTAGGAGGTCTCGCTGTACTCCCCTTAGTGGAAGTCCTCTTAAACTGATTTGGCGCTTGCTTAGCCGCCATCTGCTTCCCTTTGTTCTTGCCAGCAAACTTCCTGTCCCTCCAGGAAGTGGAACCATTGTTTCCCTTAGCCTCAGATTCTTTGACTTCCTTTGCCCCGTGGTTCACACGAATCTTCTCGAAGTCCCTGCTCTGGTGATTGCAAGTATCGAAGTCCTTAGATGTCCTTAGATCTCGAAGTCCCTCACATTTAGTATTCTTGTAGCTTGCTCCGTCTTGGAAGCACGCCTCTTGATAAGGTGACCAGGCTCGCTGCATCTAAAACATACTTTTTGTCCTTGCCAGCAAGCACCCGTAGGAGTCTTTCCACACGGGATGCACTTACGCAGCGAGGATTCATTCCCAACTAACATCACTCTAACTCCACTCCCACATTGTTGTGGGGATGGAGGTGGTGGCAGCGGAGGATGTTGGTCGTCAAGACAACCAATCCTCATCTCCTCCATTACGACCCGTACCATAGTCATATACGCCAGTCGATTCACCTCCAAAACCTCTTCTATGGCTTTCCGATTCGCCTCTCGAACGGCATCCATCATTGCCAAGTTGGCCAATCTAGTGGCCTTCTGATCGGCTATCCTAGCCGCCTGCATCTTAGCTAATGCAGTCCGGACAGGATCCGGCTGATCCTCAGTGGTCTCGCGGCTTCTCGTAGGTATTACCATGACTCTGCACCAGTTACACAAAGAATGAGTTGATCAGGCCCACGCAATGTGGTCACACATACATCATCATAGTAAAACCCATCAGAGGAAACACACTAGACAGACTAGCAACAAAACATCCCAAGTTATTGTAATACATACAGGCTTTTTCCTAGAAAGTGCTCTGATACCATAAAATCTAACACCCCGTGTATACCCGGTTTGTTAACATGCCATCGTATTAAGCCACGCTTAATTAAAATAATGCGGAATATTCTTTTTCTTTTCAATTATGATGTCATTATCATTACCAAGTTGAATTGCTTAATTCATTTCCAAAACATTGCCTATATGTAAATTGCAAAAGACAGCTAACTGAAATACCTCAATATATAGATAAGTGTGAGTATCTAAGTCACGGATCTACAACACGTAGTCCGGGTAATATCCTGATACATTATACAATTCAGATAAACTCAAACATAACAGAAATCAATGTGGCATGGACAACCCCCATGCTCATCAAATCAGGCAACAAGGCCCAACAACAGTCTCCAGTCCCAAAACAAGATAATAAATGCAAGACAGATCAGCATCCAAGCATATCATCATAAAAGCAGAAATATCAGCTAAGCTCCGGCCTCCTGCCGCTAGAGGTCTCAACCCCCGCATTACATGAACCTGAAATATGTGCCCCAAACGTGAGGTGAGATCTCTAAACATAAATCTTAGTAAGACAAGGGGTCCTCAAGGATCTTCCACCCCAAGCTCACTTACATGTGCAATATAAGTTCTAAAAGTAGTCATATAATATAAGTTTCAAAGTTAGTGTAATGCCACAGATAACCATGTCATGTGTGTCAAGATATTCTACTGGCCAGAGAAATACAGGATATACGTCTATTTCCTACAATCAGTGCAAGACGCCACTTACACCCACCCACAGGATCACCATCTTGTATGACGCCACATACTCAGGTTTTCCGTCTAAATGAAACAACACATGCATATTATAAGGCCCTTACTCTTAACAGTTCAAAAGCATTCCAACCTGTTATCAAAAAAAAAAAAAAAAAGCATTCCAACCATCAAAGCATGAAAACACATCAAGCATATAAACCATTCCCCCATGGGGTATGGTGGAACCAACAATGGCTAAACCAAGGACACGCAAACTTACCTTGCAAGCTAACTATCCAAACCAAGAGTCCAACCAAGCACAAAGCCCAAACACAGCAGGAACACAATCTGTTTTGGAACAGCAATCATATCAACAACCATAGCTCATAAGCATAGACATAAAGACAACGTTTCTCTTTTACGTTTCATGTCTTTAGGCTTCTCACAAAGCCACAAGCCCTTAATCACTTAGATTCTGACTTAACAAGTCATTACAGAAGTCTAACTTCATCAATCTAGGGTCCACAAACCTAAAACTCAGTTCTGTATGAACAGTACCGTTACTGTTCACACAAATCCAGAATATCCGGATATTTGTCGGGGATATATCCGAATATCACATCCCGATATGCATATCCGGATATCCATATTCGGATATCACAAGACCCCATATCCGGATATCAATATCCGGATATCATATCCGGATATTTCGCGACAGAATGCAGTTCTGCATTTTCGCGAGATATCACTCTAAAGGTTCCATTTTTAACACTTCTAAACGTTAAAACATGCATCTTTAAACCCATTTAGGTTCATATACTGGTTGGTTACTTGTTTAACTCATTAAACATGCCAAGACCCAACTTTTAACATATAAAACTCATGATCAAGGTTGGCGAAGCTTACCCAAGGTTCAAACTCAGAAAAGGAATGCTCTTGGAGCTCACCACCAAGTCTCCACAGTTCTGACTTACAAGGAAACGAAAATGCACTACAAGGTTGGAACTTTCTCTCCAAAGGTGGCTTCTTGAAGCCTTAAATGACAAGAACAAGGCTCCACTCACTCCAACTCATAATACATCCCTCAACTCACACCAAAACTGAACCCTCAACTCAGAAATGAAGTCTCCTACTCACTCCCAAATGCAAGCTCTCCCACCCACAAGGTGTTTTGGTGGAGAAAACAAGGAGAAAATGGCACCAAAGGCTCACAAGAGGAAGGGAAACAAGCAATGGAACAGTGAAGGGAGGAGCTGGTCAGCAACCACTCACGCAACAATACAAAAATGCCTAGGGTTTTGTGCAAAATGCATATATATAGGCACTTAAGTTTTAAACACAAAGTATTAGCATTAATAGCTACGCTTAGCATTTTAATCCCAAACTTAGGATTCTGAACCTACTCATTTTTCTAAGATTTATCATATTTTTATTTTATTTTTCGCAGCACTTTTTCGGTACGCGCTTTTCTATAGCCAGTATCAGTTCTGGCACCAGTTCTCATTATTTTAACTTGAAACTTGTCTTACAAGTCCTATATATTATTCTAGGAATATTCCCACACTTATTATAATTTTTTGGGATACTTCATCGGTACGCATTTATACCGAGTTGACGAAAAGCAACTTTCAGCATTATTAATCACTTACCATATTTATTTAAGCCTTAACATAATTATTAGGGTCAATTATGGAATTATTTCCTAATTCTCATATTTATTTAATTAATTTCTTGAATTAACGGTGAGGATCCTTACAGTAACATTCTCGGAAAAAAAAATTTCCTACCATATTTTCAGTAATTAAGATTCCCGAATAAAAAAAAATCTCCTATGCCAAACATCGACTTTTTGACCACTGTAACCCTTATTTAATAATTAATTACCAAATTGACATTAATTATAAACTATTTCAAAAATTTAACCTTGCTTACAAACATAACACCAATCTGCCCTTGTTTGACCGTTGACCATCAAGCCTACCCGAGTATCCCCTCCCTACTCGGGTATTTTTTTTAAAATTTACCCTACCCGAATAGTCAAGGAAATACCTGAATATATTTCAAAAATCTGAAAAAATTGTTGAATTATTTACCCGGGAGGGGGCTACCCGGGTAAATTTCCTCAACTCTTGGACTGGACTGCAAATTTGAAACATCAAAAGCTGGAAGCTCAAATGAACATTTACCACCTACGAAGGGAACCACAACCACCCATTTTCTCTTTCAGCTACTGCCATGGCTTCAACAACTTCTGCTGCTGCTTCAATGCTATTGTCTGGCTCATCAAGCTCTCGCTGTGGCTCAATGCCTTCAACAGCCATGACCACCACTACTCCTGCAGATCTTCATGGAATGAACTTTTATCTATCAGATGGTTCCAAATCAAAGCAATTATACTTGTCCCATCCTGCACTATCATCTTCAGCTTCACACCCAACCATTACTCTTGACCTCACTTCAAATCCAGCCAATTCTTGGAGCAATGGCTTCCTCAGCTATAGTGTTCAACATATGATAACAAGAACGTCCTTAACAGCATAAACCTTGGAAGACAACCAATGGAAAATATCTACCATTCCTACATGCAAAGGAATAACAATCCAAAATATTGAAGCAACGAAAGAGATAGAGAGAGAATAGACGGTAGAACCTTCAACGCTGGAGTGAAAGATCCCAAATCCAAAATAAAGAAGAAAATTTACGGGGTAGCCCTCTCTACTCGGTAAATAATTCAACAATTTTTTTAGATTTTTGAAATATATCCGGATATTCCTTTGAATATTCAGGTAGGGTAAAATTTTTAAAAAATACCCAAGTAGGCTTGATGGTCAACGGTCAAACAGGAGCAGATTGGTGTGATGTTTGTTAGCAAGGTTAAATTTTGAAATAATTTATAATCAAAGTCAATTTGATAATTAATTATTAAATAAAGACTTCAGTAGTCAAAAAGTCGCCAAACATCCCCTCAAGAACAACATTTTTTTATTATTAAATTATCACAAAGTTTTTACCTTTATTTTTTGAACTTTTAACTTAAAAATAGCTTTTAGATTAAAAAAATTGTCACAAACATGCTCTTAATATTAATTAAGAAATTTCGAGTAAAAATCTTCTTTAAATAAAACAAAAATATTAATTTAATATAACATGTGTTAAACTGAATGTAAAATACAGAAAACTGAATATAGAAAAATGAGTAAATACCCTTTTTAGTCCCTGGAAATTTTTGCGAAGCACAATTTAGTCCCTCGGTTTTAAAAAGTCACATTTCAGTGTCTGATTTTTGAAAAAAAAGGACACGTTTATCCTTCTGTTAAATCCAATGTGACGGCCCACTTGACGGACGCCAGCTGGAACGTTAAGTGGCTGAGTCACTAACGTCCTGGCCACATGGAGAGAAAATGACGTCGTTTAGATAGGTCCCTTATGTCTAATTGGATGTTTGGACATGTGACCGTTGCATGAAAGGGTGAGTGACCTAATATAGTCCCTGTCAAATTAGAAACCCTAAATCAGCCTAAGAATAAAAAAACCCCTAAAACATAATTTGTTGAAGATTGAAAATAGTGTCAAGTAGAAGGTGTTTACTGGCTATTTTCTGGTGCGTAGAAGAAGATGAGTATGTCATCTGGCTTGGGGGGATGAAGTACGACTACGTCTTTTGGGTGTAGAACAACCTGACGAAATGGAGGTCGAAGGTGCAAGATGTTGGTGAGCAAGAACTGAGTATGAATGTGCAGGAAATAATGTTGTGATGATTGCAAGTGTTGTAACAATGAAATGTTATGTACGAAATGTAGTTTTTCTTCAATGAAATTGAATGACTTGTTGACAACTGCGATGAATAAAGTTGAGAAGATGCAATGTAGTTCTGTTATTTGAGCTATAAAATGTGTTTATGTGTATAATGCTAACTTCATGATTCAATACAGTAAATGTCAAATTTGTTGCTGCAAATGGGAATTTGAGAACTGGATATTGGAACCTAATGATTTAAACTAGACCCCAACTTAGTCCCTGTAATTATGTATCAAGGGCCAAATAGGTCCTTGAAAAATGCTATCGGGGCACGTTTTGGTCCCTGACAGTTAAAATTTGGACATGACCTGTTTAGACTAAATTGGACACAAGTTGCATTTTAAAACCTGCATTTTAATCCATGACACATTGGATTGCAGCATAAGCCAGATTGCAGCAAATGACAGTACATAATTGAATTCAGCAAAGGAACTTGTAGTAAAAAATGCAGCAAAAGAAACTTGTAGTCAATAAAGATATCAGACAGTACAGAGACATAATGCAGCAAAAATTGGACATGAACATATTGCATTGAAATGTGTCCAAACAGCAACGACCAAAACCCAAACATGGACCACCTGCATTGTAGCCAGAATCAAAAAGACTCATACGCAAATTTAAAAATCACCATACAGATACAGATTGCAGCAAAGAGAAAAAACTGATATAAAAAAGGAACTTGTAGTCATTCATAATGGAACTTGTAGTCAGTTACAATTCAAAACTCTTCCATCATAATTAAGGCCTGCTAGAACTTATGGTCCACATAAACCATTCTAAACCATCCTTCAAACTATTCCCCTGTTATTTTTTTTTGCTTCAAAATACTCCTAGACATAGACATATTGTGATTCAAAAAAAAGCATATACTTCAGTTAAATGTCTTAAATACAAAAAAATGGGGGTACTAAAAATACAGTCATGAACATTGTTGCCTATACAACAAAAAAGTGAACCCCTATACAAAAAAACTGTATCCAACAATCATTTAAGCTGGTCTTGGTGGCCTAAACTCTATCTGGGTCATTGTGGACAGAATGACGAAGTCTGCCCATTTTCTTCCAGTGAAGGTGAGCTTCACTATAGAGCAGTTGGCCAAGCTTTATGTTCGCGAGATTGTGAGGCTTCACGGGGTGCCCGAGAGTATCATAAGTGATCGGGACCCGAAGTTCACATCTCGATTCTGGGAGGCGCTGCAGGAGAGCTACTATAATTTCAAGCATCGTCCGCTGGAGTTCAGTGAGGGTGAGCACGTGTTTGTGAGACTTTCACCTGTCACCGGTGTTGGTCGGGCACGCGGAGTGAGGAAGCTGAGCCCGCGATATATTGGGCCATACCAGATCTTTGGTAGAGTAGGACCTGTTGCCTACCGGTTTGCCTTGCCTCCGAACTTGGCTAACATCCACGACGTGTTTCACGTGTCTCAGCTTCGGAAGTACATAGCAGATCCGTCGAACGTGGTGCAACCTGATGATGTGGAGGTTCGGGAGAACCTGAAGACTCCCGTCGGACTACTAAAGATTCTCGATCGTGGCAAGAAGCAGCTGAGGAGCAAGATCATTCCAATGGTCAAGGTGCAATGGACCGGAAGAACTCCTGAGGAGTGTACTTGGGAGCGTGAGGACGAGCTTCTCCGATAGTACCCCGATTTTCGAGACAGGTATGTTTCTGATTTTGAGGACAAAATCTTAAAAAGGTGGGGTGAATGTAAAAACTCGCACCGTTAATTAAGGAATTTAATTAATTAATTATGCAAAAAAATAGGAAATGATTCCATAATTGACCCTAATAATTATTATAAGGCTTATATAATTATAGTAAGTGATTAAGAATGCTGAAAGTCGCTTTTCGGAGGAAAAGTGCAGATACCGGTTCTGCTAGTCGGTATAAATGCGTACCGAAAAAGTATCCCGGAAAATTATGAAAAGTGCATGATAATTACTAGAATATTATATAGGACTTGTAAAACGAGTTTCAAGTTAATATAATGAGAACTGGTGCCAGAAACTGATACTGGCTATGAAAAGCGCGTACCGGAAAGGTGCTCGAAAAAATATAATAAAAATATGATTATTCTTGGAAAAATGAGTAGATTCAGATTCCAAAGTTTGGGATTAAAATGCTAAGCGTAGCTATTATTGTTAATACTGTGCTGTATTTTAAGTGGACCTATAAATGCTTAATGACATTAAACCCTAGGCCATATTGGAGGCTGCCTACGTGAGTCTTTTGCTGACTTCCCTTCAGCCTTCTCTTCTCCCCTTGAAGTCTTGGCCTTTTCTCATGAAAAGGGACCAAGAAGTCACCTTTGTTGAGAGTTTTCTTCCTAGAGTTGTAAACACTAAGCTTGTAAACAGTGTGAGGGAGTTGTGAAGCATTTCTGAGTTGTATTGGGCGTTTTTGGGGCTGTTCTTGCTGAGTTTGTGTGAGTGGAGCTTGTTCTTGGTTTCTTGAGCTTCAAGAAGCTACCTTTTGGCTTAAAGGATCAAGCTTGGTAGTCCTATTCGTGTCTTGCTCAAGTCAGAACCTTGGTGCTGTGTAGAGTGTCCCTTGTGTGCCTCATTTTCGGAGTTTTGATGCCTTGGAGGTATAACATGAACACTCTTTGTCATTTTGAGGTTTAAAGCTTGTTTAATCAACTAAAAAGAGGAACTTTAACCATTTGAGTAAAGGAATGTGTTTCTGGGTTCATAGCGTGTTGGGTTATATCTGTTTAGGGATTCATTGGACTCTCAATCGCTTTTGGACCTTTAAATTTGAGATTATGCAGAAGTTGGCTCGAATTTCTGCATCCTGTTGAAGAAGTATTCAAATATTTTTCGTGTAGTATTCGAATACTTGTTTATGGTAATCGAATACTCCTTGGAGGAGTATTGGAATACTTTTCTGGGAAGAGAAGTATTCGGATACCTTTGAAGAAATATTCGAATACTGGAAAGTATTTGAATACAGTAAGGTTTGGTATTCGGATACTGAGGTATTCGGATACTGAGGGGGGAGTATTCGGATACTTGCGAGTATTCGAATACTTTAATGGAAGTAATCGAATACTTTCTGGAGACAGGGAGTATTCGAATACTCATTGAGGAGTATTCGAATACTCATCGAGGTGTATTCGAATACCTCCTGCAGAAAATGCATAAAACGACTTATAATGAGATGGAAAGCCTTAATCACTTAATGTAACCTTGATAGATGGTTATTGATGATTACTTACTGTATAAACAGATTATGATTGTACTGTTTGCGGGCTTTGAGCTAGTGTGGACTCTTGGCTTGGATAGTTAGCTTGCAAGGTAAGCTTTCGTGTCCTCGGTTTAGCCATGTTGTGGTTCCACCATGTCCCATGGGGGTATGGTATATGCATGTTGTGTTACATGCTTTTGATGTTTTGGAAATGCTGTTGAGCTATTGTATGTTAGTGCCTTGTTGATATGCATGGAGGTGTTCCACCTATACGGTAAGCCTGAGTATGTAGAACATACAATATGGTGAGGCTGTGGGTGAGGTGCAAGTGGTGTTCCTTGTACTACATGCAGGTATAGACGTATTCCTACATTTCTCTGGCCAGTAGATAGTGATAAACACACATGCCATAGATATCTGTTGCACTACATAGTTTTGGAACTGATAATGATATAAATGCTTTTAGAACTTATATTGCACATGTAAGTGAGCTTGGGGTGGAAGATCCTTGAGGACCCCTTGTCTTACTGAGATTTCTTGTTTAGAGATCTCACCCCACGTTTGGGGAATGCTTATTTCAGGATCAGGTAATGTTGAGACCTCAGGCGGCAGGAGGCCGGAGCTGAGTTAGATTTGCTGTTATATATGCTGACATGTTGGATGCTGTATTTGCATGCTGCTTATATGCTTATAGCTTCAGTTCATGTTTATGGAGTTTTATGTTAAGACTTGTTGTTTACGCTGTTATTTGGTGAGCATGGGGTTTGTCCATGACACATAGTATTGTTTCGTCTTGAGTCTTTTGGGAGTTGTAATAATGTATCAGGATATTGTCCGGATTACGAGATGTAATGTCGTGATTTAGATACACACTTTATTTAAATATTGAGGTATTTCAGTAGATGTCTTATTGCAATTTACATACAGGCGATATTTTATAAAATTGATTAAGTAATCAAGATGGTAATTGATAATGACGTCGTAATTGAAAAGAAAAAGAATATTCCGCATTTTTAATTAAGCACCGCTTAATACGATGTAATGATAACACTACCGGATATATACGGGGTGTTACAAGGTGTTATAGTTGTGAATTAGCCTGAGGTGACATTTATTCAAAATCTCTAACACAATGGTGGGAATCATATGAGTTTGAGCATCCAGAGCTCCAATCATTTGCAATGCATATCTTAAGCTTCACATGTAGTTCCTTTGGTTGTGAGAGGAATAGGAGTACCTTTGAGGTTGTAAATTTTATTTAATATGTAAATTTTCTTTGCCATATATTTAAAATTACAAACCTAATTGTTGTATATTAATTGGGTTTGTTTTTGTTTAGGTCCACTCAAAAAGAAGAAACCGCATGAAACAAAAGACAATGAATGATGTTGTGTTTGTGATGACAAATTCAAAGTTGGCCAAGAAGAAGCAAGTTAGAATTTTTTTTTGAATATAACATTCATGATGTTTCATCCGAAGATGAATGGATTGTGGAAAATAAAGGAACTTCATCTAATGTTGAAGGTTTAGATGAAGACAATTTAGATCTGGAATTGGATGCTCTAATTGATGAAGACTTGGCTCAAGTTGGAGGAAAGGATGACATTGGTGTTGCTGGTGCCTCTGTAGATGATATGGTGATTCTTGATTTTGAGTTTGACAATGAGGTTGATGGAAGAGGAAGAGAAGATGACATGCCTATACGTCGTGATATAGTTGAAGATCATGTGGAACATAATGTCTTTGATGATAATGATTTGAATGATTTATTAGCTTAGAGTGTGATACTTATTTAAATTATAGTTGGATAATGAGTGGTACTAATTGGGACTATTTTGATTTAAATTATATTTGTATTTTGGACTATATTAAGGTTGTTTGCCTTTGTTTGATTAGTATTTGACGATAATGTTGGAAAATATTGTTGATTGATATTGGATTGGATTTTGATAGTAATGTTGCCTTCGATGATGGATTGATATTATATCCTTAATGACAATGTCATAATGCTGGAAAATAGTGCTAATTGGTATTGTATTGATATTCGATTTGTTTGTTTGTTGATTTTATAAATGGATTAGTATTTGATAAGTTTAAAGTTGTATTTGATGCACCCTAAGATTGCATGCAAATGTATATGTATGGTGGCAGGTGACCTATTTTTCTTAATTATATATATATATATATGCAATATGTATATAAAATTTAATTTTAGAATATAGTTAAAATCTACGTTTTGTATTACGATTTTACATTTTTACATTCGCATTTTGTTTTTAGGTAAAAACTCATTTTTGACAACCTTGGTCATACCTTCCTCTGAGGAAGTACATATCCTAGTGATTCCAAAGTATCTCGTCAGCTTTGCTTTATAACAGAGCTACAAAAAAGAAAAAGAAAAAGAAAAATATTACATGTTCATATAATAGAAGAACAACTTGAGAAGATGAAGAAGATAAACCGACAAATAAGAGAAGAAACATGTGCACAAAAGCTAATTACCAAATGAAAAGATCCGCTAACACATATCCTATTTATACACGAAATAATTTTATTTTTTAATATTTAAGCCCAATAATGGGATATTAATAGGACTAACAATTACCCATGCAGAAAGTGGTGGGATATTAATGATGAACTCTTTTCTCACCTTCAGGTTTAAATTTCAAATTTGAATACTGTCTATAGTAAAACACTAACAAATTATATTAAATTTTGTCGCCTACAAGTAGAAAGTAGTGTGACATTGATACAGTTGTCTGCCATTAACAAATTTTAATAAATTTTGCTGCTTATATGAAGTTGAATTTTCAATAATTTCCAATTAAAATTTTTACAATTTCAATGTAGAAATGATAGTGGGACATTAATTTGATTCTAAAACCAACAATTTAATTTCGAATTTATATTTATTTAAAACTAAATATTTATTTATTTTTAAAAATGGCATGCAAGTATGAACATTTAGTGTGAACACAAAGTTAAAATTGAAGGAAAGCTTGACACGTCATCTTTTTTTTGTTCTCCTTTAAGATATTAATAGATTTTCCTATATCAAACACCTCCTCAATAACAACTTTATTAAATTATCACAGAGTTTTTACCTTTATTTTTTAAACTTTTAAATTAAAAATAGCTTTTAGATTAAAACAAAATTGTCCGAAACATGCTCTTAATATTAATTAAGAAATGAGAAAGGATATTTTAACAACCAATTAGTGTTATTACCAATTAATTTTATCGTTAAATTGATTATGTTGATCCAACAGTTATATTTATTTTTATCTTTGTATAATTATGATTCTCCATATTTAATACTTTATATTTATTTTCATCTTTGTAGGGTTATGATTTCCCATATTTAATGCTTTCACATTAAATATGGGAAATTATAACCATACAAACATGAAAATAAATATAACTATTGGATCAACATAATCGATCTAACGGTAAAATTGATTGATAATAATATTAATAATAACATTAATTAATTGTTATAATATCCTATTCTTAAGAAATTTCGAGTAAAAATCTTCTTTAAATAAAACAAAAATATTAATTTAATATAACCTATGTAGCACCGATACGACACGCGACACGTGACACGATACGACACGACACTCCGACACGTCAATCCTAAAAAATTATGGATTTCGACACGTTGGGACACGTTTTAATATTAAATAATATTTTTAATTTATATAGTGTATATTTCATTTAATATTTAATAATTTAAAAAAAATGAAACTAAATTAATAATACCTATCAACACGTTATAAAGATGGAAGCTTTAATAAAAAAAATAAGAACTGGGATGAGAGAGGGATATAATATCAGATAGAGAGATCAAATCATATTAGAGAGAGATCAGAGAGAAGAAGATACAACAAGAGCGTGATAGAAATTGACAACAATGATGCTGAGATGATCTCTTATCTACTTAAGGGGAAAAAAGACAAAAAGATAAAATTGATATGATCAGGTGGAAGCTTTATTAATATATTTTAACTTTTAAAAAAAATATAATTTTTTTAAAAAAAAATTAAAAAAAATTACGAAAATGCCATTTGACCGTGTCCGACACGGTCAAATTCGAGTGTCGGAATGGTCAACGTGTCGAAAAAAGTCAACCGCATGTCCGACACCGTGTCGGAGCTGTCGTCGTGTCGAAGCGTGTCGGATCCGACTCTTCCTATTTTTACAAGTGTCCGTTCCTTGAATATAACATCTGTTAAACTGAATGTATAGAAAAATTTGAATAATGGAAATGGGAACTGGTAGCCACCAACCACCCATCCTCTCAGATCTAACTTGGCTTAACATTTGTACCTATAAATAACCAGAATACCGCTGCTTCCATTGCGCGCTTAGCCCTCTCTCTCCCTACCTCACAACTTGTGTCCAAAAGGTATGACGTTTCCTTATGTCGCTCTCTTTCGTTCATTCAAACCTCATTATTGTTCTTATAGTCCTTTCAAAGTCTTGGATCTTCGTTTTCCGTATTTGAATCCGTATTTAATGTTAGCATTTATTTACACTTAAAATAAAATTGTTCATAATTCTGATCTATAACCTACAACTCTCCAAATTTCTGAGTAATTCTTCGCGGATTTGCTTATAACTGTTTTTGGGCTGAGATCTACTACCTTCAGGCACTTTATATTTCGCTTATGATATATATATATTATATTAACCTTCATGTTTGAACTGAAATTGACATGAATTTGAGTTAGTTAATTGTTGGATCTAGCTGATAAACTGTTTTTGTTGGTTATTGGCTTCAGGATTTTTAAAAAAACAAAAGAGAAAAAGTGTAAAAATAATAAGAAATGAAGGTGATAGAGAAAATACGAGCTGCTGCAGCGGCTGATCCGAATAGAGTGGTGTTCTCATTCGAGTTTTTCCCACCAAAGACTGAAGATGGTGTGGATAATCTATTTGAGAGGATGGACCGCATGGTGGCTCATAATCCTTCATTTTGTGATATCACTTGGGGTGCTGGAGGATCAACGGCTGATCTAACATTGGAAATTGCAAACAAGATGCAGAATATTGTGTGTGTTGAAACCATGATGCACCTCACTTGCACAAACATGCCTGTTGAGAAGATTGACCATGCTCTTCAGACTATCAAGTCTAATGGGTTACAGAATGTGCTTGCTCTTCGAGGCGATCCCCCACATGGTCAGGACAAATTTGTTCAGACCGAAGGTGGCTTTGCCTGCGCCCGCGACCTGGTACACCTTCTCTAGTCCTCCTGTTTTGCAGGGAGGTTATACTTACAACCTCTGACATCTATTTTCTTTATCGTTGAATCAAAAAATCAAATTAACGGTTATAAAATGACAGTGAATGGAAGCCATTAGTTATAATCGTTAAGTTGATTTTGATCTAAGGTAAAGAAGTGGTTGTAAGGAAAAAAGGTTGTGTGGATAACCTACCTCTCTGATATGAATAAATGAATAATTTGTCTATAGAATTAGTTGCTAGCATGACAATTTCTATATGATATCATGCGTTATCTCATGCTCTATTTTTCCCTCTGCCAACTCTTTGGTTCATTATTTATAAATACAAGAAAAATTGGAATTGAACAAGTCTATAGTTCTAGGACTCCATTTGTTTTTGTGGAGAATGAATGACATGACTTTGATAAATATATTTTTGTTCAGCTGTTTTCTTAGATAATATCTTTCATGAAAACCTTTGATTAGAAAAGCTTTTCAATTGTTAACAGACATACTCTATTATAAATATTTAATGTCTGTGATGCGACTTTAAAATTTGTGAGGGACTAACTTCACGGACAAATCAAGAAGAACAGAGAAATGGGGTCAAGTAGGGGAAAGATTCTGAAATGTGAATGATGTTTCTGTGTTATTGAATTCAGAAAGTGTACAAGAGGAAACTCTCGGCAATGTCCCGGTCTAGATATAAAATGATCAAATCCTCTCTACATTGACTAGCCACCCTTTTATATCCTACACCAGACTTCTAGATTAAACTTGTAACCCACTAACTAGCTGACATACCTTTCTAACTGTCCACGTGTCACTAACTGAACTGCAGTTGCTAAATCTCCTAATTCTATGCATTCAGTTTATTCCTCCTTTGAAATACCTTCCAAACAGCTGGCTGGTCCCTGTTTGATAGTCTATTCGTAACAATCTGATGTGTTTTGCCAATTTACTTCTAAAAAGGATATGCTATTTTCCTCTTATTGAGGAGATATTTTTAGTTGCATTGGGGGAATTTTCAAATGATTACTGCTGCCAACATAGGAGAATTATGAAAAACCTGAAGATGCAAAGAATGAATGCCTTTTTAAAACCAAACTTTCAAAAGTGTAAACAACATTTTCTGATAAGTTATGGAACATTATATTGCATTCTTACTGATGATAAAACCTAAAGCTTAGTTTCATAAATAATTTGATACTAGCTGTTGATCTTGTTAGGCCACTTGTGTGGTCTCGTGTCTTGATTTTGTGTATGCTGATGTTTTTGCAGGTGAAACATATCAGAGACCAATATGGTGACTACTTTGGCATTACAATTGCTGGTTATCCAGGTTTCTTGCCTTTCATTTCATCATTTTCAACTTTGTTATCATTTTCTATCATGTGCTTTTCTGCCCCTTCTTGCCACTATCATTTGCTCTTAAAAATCTATTTTGTTTCTCTTCAGAGGCACATCCAGATGTCATAGGAAGTGATGGATTGGCTCCAGTGGAAGGTTATCAAAATGATCTTGCTTACCTGAAGAGCAAGGTCTTGTCGCTAAATTAGAATCCACCCATATTGTGCCTTAAAAGTTTTATTCATTATCAGTTCTAGAATACAGGATAGAGAATTCTTTTAATCTGTGACTAGCATTCTTGAACAAGTAGGAAAAGAAAAAGCTTAATGAGAAATGCTGCATTCATTGATAAACATGGCTTTTCTTCTTCTTGTTCTCTTTAAAAAATAAAAAATAAAAAATAAAAAAATGAAAAGTAAACAGGCGGAGGTGAACGGAAGGCAAGGGGGATGTTGCTGGGAATTTGTTGTTCATCTTTCTTCCTTTAATTTGTCCTCCGATTCTGAGTTTATGTTCTTTTTATAGGTTGACGCTGGCGCAGATCTGATTGTCACCCAGTTATTTTATGATACGGATATTTTCCTCAAATTTGTGAATGACTGTCGCCAAATCGGAATAACTTGTCCTATTGTGCCTGGAATTATGCCCATTAATAATTACAAGGGCTTTTTCCGCATGACTGGTTTTTGTAAAACAAAGGTAAGCAAAAATTGTTGTGTAGACCTTCTCGTATTAAATATTTTAAATGTCTAATAATCTCAAGGAACTTGGGGTGTCTCAAGAAGGCATAAAAGTCACTTGGATGTTAAACATTGATGTCTCTGTCTACATGCATGCTGGAAAAAAAATATCAGTTCTGCCTTTTCGAGCTTGAAAATATTAATAATAATCAGATTTTGGCAAGTTTATAAAACTGAAGACCATTTCCATTCAGTTCTCGAAAGTTGACATAAGTTTGTGAATGAAAGTTCTCAAACTAATGTCTATTATATGTTTACTTTTTACCAATTTGTTATATTAGTCAACTGTCATGGGCTCTAATATAATGTTTCATTTTTAAATGAAATAATCTAGATACCTGCTGAAATTATTGCTGCTTTAGAGCCTATCAAGGACAATGAAGAAGCTGTAAAGTCTTATGGAATTCACCTGGGAACTGAAATGTGCAAAAAGATTTTAGCTCATGGAATCAAGACATTGCATATTTATACGCTAAATATGGAGAAATCAGCATTAGGAATACTGATGGTTGGCTCTCCTGTTTCACGAGATTTTCTGGCTTGTTATATGCATATTTTTAATATTATTTTTCTTATGACTTCACTTAATTGAAAGTTGCTATTAATGTTATTGCTGGCAGAATCTTGGCTTAATCGAAGAGTCCAAAATTTCTAGGTCCTTACCTTGGAGACGCCCTACAAATGTTTTCCGCATTAAAGAAGATGTTCGTCCAATCTTTTGGTATGTTACTGTTGCAATTGCTATTTCTTGTTCCAAAATATAAGAGGGCTGTTTGTGTTTGTTTGAAGTATTTCTTACTCTCTTTATCCAACTATCATAGGGCAAATCGTCCAAAAAGCTACATATCAAGGACCATAGGATGGGACCAATACCCACATGGGCGTTGGGGTGATTCCGGTAATCCATCATATGGCGGATTAAGTGATTATCAGGTGCAAATAATCACTTAGTGATTTTAATTAGTGGGTGTTTGTCTTTTATTTTCTTTCATTGGTGGTATAAAATTCTTTACACAGTTAACAGTATAGGCAAGATTAAAAATTAAGTGATACAAGTTATTTGGATTACCTGGTTGCAATATGCTTTCCTTGATTTGGGACATTTGTTTTAATCTATTTTATTGTATAAAGGATGCCACTCATGATTCAGCCAGATATGATTCCATTGCAGGTTGAGCAATTTGTAGAAACTGAAACTGCTAATTATCGAATCCAAATGTAGAAAATATTGTAGCAATTAATCTTATAGGAAGCATGTATCCTTTAAGAAGCATCAACTCTGTTTTCTCGTACAATGAATAGGTTAATATGAAGGCTGTTGGGTGTCTGACAATGAAAAACATGGGTTTGGCTGGCAGACTATGTCAAGTGTGATCAGGAAGATGTATAAACCCTTAATTTTGGAAAAAGGAATAGAATATTGGAAGGAAGGAGATATGCGAAGACTAATAACTTTGTGAATGGCATAAAATAAAAGGAAAAGAAAATAAGGACATGAAACACCGATAGAAATTGCCTCTAGAATTGGGTTTGAATCTTTATTGATAAATTCGAATTGGAAATGGGAATCAAATATTGTATCCTTATTGATAATTCCTCCCTCAGAGAACAAACGAGTTTCCTGATTAGTGAGGTAGAAAATTATAATGATAACTATCCCAACCTCTAGAGAAATCCTAGTCTATGGCCTTGCCTCTCTTACTAACTGTCTAACTACCTTACATGTATTCCCTCAACCCTATTTATAATCCTAATGATCTAACTAACTGAAACTGGCCCATATGGCTCTTTGGGCCCTTCATTTTTCCGTTTAACCTATTTTCCTAAATTAGGGTTCCTAACACACTACATTTTAGCTTTTCGAAATTGATAAGTTTTATAGTTCTGCTGCTGCTATAATTGATCACGTGCCATGCAATTCATTTTTCTTGCAGTTCATGCGGCCACGTGCACGGGACAAGAAGCTTATTGAAGAATGGGCTGTTCCCTTGAAAAGTATTGAAGATATTTATGAGGTAGAGTTACTGTACTTGTAATATTGCTAGTGTTCTCACCAACACTTCAACTTCAACTAAATTTGTGCTCATTGTTACATGTCAGAGATTTAAAATGTATTGCCTTGGAAAGTTGAAAAGCAATCCTTGGTCAGAACTAGATGGTCTTCAGCCAGAGACAAAGATCATAAATGAGCAGCTGGAGAAGATCAACATGAAGGGCTTCCTCACCATCAATAGCCAGCCGGCGGTCAATGGGGAAAAGTCAGATTCTCCTACTGTAGGTGGGTGTAAAAGTTGTTGATTTGTATCCTTGCATGATTTTTTCTGAATGTAGGATTAGAGCATTACAATTTGGTATACAACCACAAGTGGGTAATTTGTAATTTCTCTTTATAGTTCCTTTTTTTCCCCATGTTTTCTGTTGGTAAAAGTTACATTACATTAAAAGTGATGCTTGGCCTTTTGAACAGACATATCATTGGTATGGTGTCTTGCAGATCAATTCAAATTGTTATTGCCTACACTATTTTTAAGCTGATCAAGAAAGAGACTATTCTTAAATTACCAAATTTCTGTTGGCCATATATAACTCTTTAAGAGGGGAAGGGTTTTGTTTCAATTTTTTAATCAGGAGTCTTAAGTGAGATGTGGCTATACCACCACTTCATTTTGCCTTCACTTTAATGTAAAATGAAAAATACTGAAAACAACATAGATGATAATGTCCATTGCAATTATGATTGAGGTATTGGTTTCTTATCCATATTGGTGGATATGAGATACACTAAATCTTTTGTTTTGATATATGGTAGGCTGGGGTGGACCTGGTGGGTATGTTTATCAGAAGGCATATGTGGAGTTCTTCTGCTCTAAGGAAAAGCTGGATGCACTTGTTGAAAAATGCAAGGGTCGATCATCTCTAACCTATATGGCTGTGAATAAAGAAGGGAGTTGGAAATCTAATGTGGGCCAAACTGATGTGAATGCTGTGACATGGGGGGTCTTCCCAGCTAAGGAGATAATACAACCAACCATCGTAGATCCTGTCAGCTTCCATGTATGGAAGGATGAGGCATTTGAAATTTGGTCAAGAGGATGGGCATCCTTGTACCCCGAGGGTGATGCATCCAGGAAATTGGTTGAAGAGGTTGGTATATAAACCTACGCACCCATAAAACCTTGAACACCATCTTATAAACAGAAATACTTTGTCTTCTTATAAACACCGTCTTCTTATACCCAATATCAGCCGTTGATTCCACTTGCATCTAATACCTCACATGACTAATAAGTTAGCCATTAGATATAAGTGAAATCAACGACTAAGATTGTGTGTAATGCTTAAAGCATCTTGTCCCTAATTATATATCTTTGGCCTTGGATGCTTAGAGCTTTGATAATTCTATTTGTGTCACAGGTGGGGGGAAGCTACTTCTTGGTCAGCTTGGTCGACAATGACTACGTTAGCGGCGATCTTTTTGCTGTGTTTGCAGATTTCTGAACGAGCTTCTGCATATATTAGTGTTTTGAACTCTGCCAGTTCTGTTGCTTGTCAACCTTTTTCCTTTCTTTTATTTTTTTCTCAACATGATGATTCAAATTACATAGATGGTTCTAAGTTGGAGTGACAATTGAATTGTCTGGACTATATCACTATCATTCTTCGGAGTTACAGGAGTATTATGTCGTTTCATGAAGTCACCTGTACGTTAGACAAGTTGCTCATTCCTCTGAATTTGATGGTTGTAGGAGACTCAATTTATATTTCTAAATATATGTAAGAGTGAAAGTAGAAGTAGAAGATTGAAATCTCGTGTCTTGTGTTTGCTAAGATGAAGGCCTAACCTTCAAGCTAGCAGGGCCTCTTTTTTCTCATTATTTCTTTCTCTCAAACCTCGTCCTGTCTTGAAGAGAAATATCAAATATATTGCTATTACTAATTATATGATCACCTCACTTCAGCGAATTAGAAATTTTTATTAATCCTATCTAAAAATTTAGGAACAGATCATACAAGATATGGCTATATGGGTTGAAAGTTGAAACTTATCAAATGGCATCAATACAAGCAACTTCAGTATTTCATTCGCACCAGGTTGACTGTCAGTCCAGACTTTAAGCGCTATGTGCTTCTGAAATGTAAAGATTAAATTTATATTTAAACATCAAATTTTTTAGCACAAGCACTTCAGTGTCCCTACGAAACGCTTTTAACGTGAGGGCTTATTGTATGCATAAGGACGTGAGAGATTGCTATACTATACTACTTGGGACTTCAACCTTTGCATATTAATTTTAGAAGCTATATTATTAAAGTGATATTAATTTTGTTGTTTATTTAGGGCTTATAACTTTGCAATTAAGATTTTTGACTGGGGATTATTTATTATTATTTTTGTATTTTATTTTATTTTATTTAAAATTGTATTATTTTACTTAGATAGGAACATCTTATTAGGGCATTTGAGAATGTTTGTTAGTAGAAAGATTTAAGATGTTTTCCGTTCAAGCAAGATCTTGGGTTCAAGTTCTTGTGAATGCAAAAAAAAATTTTTGGGAGAGCTAGTTCTACCATGATGTGAATGTTCCCGACTCGAATGAGATTGTCTTCCGTGAAAACACATATGGTTTAAAAAAAAATGATACCGAGAATAGTTGATCATGAATTTGAGAACTAACACTTTTATGGTTGAATATTTAAGAAAAAAAAATTATTTTAATGGTTTAAAAAATTTAATTTAACGTTTACATACTATGATATACTTATAATTGGTTAATTATGAAAATGAATGTATATATGGGAAAAATTTTAGTGCTCCAGATCCCACGTGATCCTTCTGTTCAGGAGGTGATACTTAGACACAAATTTATTTTTATTTCTTCTTTCTCTTCTTTCCTTATTAGTTGTCTGATTTTGATGGATTCGAATTACTGAGTTAATAATGGTCTAGGACCAGTGAAATTCTTCTCGTATATATGGTTCATGTTAGCAATGATGCTAACATATAATAGATATTATTGGTCAACCATAATTATAGGTTGGGAGCCTATCTAGACATGAGGCCTATTATTAATTTATTCTGGGTGGGGAATGTAAGTGTGGTGTCTGAGATTGATATGGTTCTAAGAACTTACAAAGGTTGGGCTTGAGATTAATATGGGGAGTGAACTTGCTTAGGCTGGGCCTGTTGTAGTTATATCATAGTATGCTTCACTTCAACATGTATATAATTTCATGAAAGTGTAAGTTTATTGAGAAAAATATTTGTACTTTTAAATGACATAATTTGTGTATTTTACTCTTACAAAGAGGTGAGATCCATATTTTTATTTTTTTTATCCACTCTCTCTCTCCTATAATCTATCTCTTTCTTTTATTTAAAATGACACAATTTTACATCTTTTAAAATGATACACATTTTTCTCAGTGTATATATAAATTAATTTGAACTGGGTGTGTGTAATGGTAGTGAGACGCTAGGGTTTTAGAAGTATGTAACAAGAGCATGTAACTTCCTATATATAGGTAGATGTTTGGGTAAGAGAAATCTTTTTGAGTGGATAAAGCCTTTTATCTATTAATTTATATTTGGGAAAAATATTTATTATGTTACAGGAAATAAAGTTATCTCTACAATTCCAAAACTATTTCATTTTGAGAGTTAGAGGAATTAATGAAGGATATTTTTATAATTATATTTTTTTATTATATGAATTTTACCAAAACACACTTCATTAATTCCTCTAACTCTCCAAATATCGTAATTTTCAATGTTATTAAAATTGGCCCGGTCGAGATACTGAGTCAGTGGGTCACTGGTTCAATCGCATGACCCGGTAATTATATGTAATTTTATAATTTATATTAAAAAATTATAAACATACTCAAATATCTAAAAAAAATGATAAAAATTTCAAATATATTGATATAAAAATTAATAAATCACATATTATTATCCAATAAAAGATCAAACAAAAATATAATGATCGCGATACGGAGCTTTAGGTTCAGAAAGGTACATGTCTAACTATAAATTAATTCAAAAATTTTTGCATAGTACATAGTTGAGATAATATTAGTGTTGTATGTACATAACTTATGTAAGTCAATAAACAAAGAAATATTCAAATATGTCCATTATGATTTTTTTTGAAAAAAAAAATTTAGAATTAATTTTTTTTTTACCGGGCCGGGTCACCGGTTTTTTATGAAAACCGGCCGGGTCGGACCGAGTCGCATGCATGGCCGGTCCGTTGCTTCAATCGGACCAGTTATATGACCGGTTTACCGGTTCCCGGGTCGATCCGGCCAGGTCGACCCGGTTTTAATAACTATGGTAATTTTAGAATTGCAGGAAATAACTTTATTTCTTGTGGTAGTTGAAACAAAAAAAACCCTTTATATTTAAATATCTTTTGAGTTTGTGCGTATATACTGATACAGAACATAATGTGTATCTAATAGATTATATTTAGAGGTTGTTTAAGTTTTTCATTTTTTAAATTTAATATTGGAGATATTGTTTCTAATATTATATAAGATAATTTATCTTATGCTATATACAAAAAAGTAAATGAGATCAATTAAGAAAAAAAAAACAAATCACCCACTTTTTTATATGTTTCATCGTACAAATTTGAGAAACAATATTTCCTTTAGTTTGGTATAGGAGAACTTTTTTTTTATCCGGGAATCTCGATTTTCAGAAATATGATTTTTACATTCAGTTTATGAAAATATCCAAAATTTAAAAATTCAAAAAAATTCAATTTTTCACGAATCTTAAAAAATACCGCATACCAAACATCTCCTAAATTGGGGAGGGGGGTGGTACAGCGAAATGAATAAATAAACAAATAAAGGGAGGAAGTTCACTATTTTCTCAAAAGAAAAAAGTGGATGCCAAAACCTTTTTGGGCCGAATGAAAATCAATCATTCTCAGCACAACAACCCAATTTTGCTATCAAATAACTATCATCATCTCCATCAGAGAGGAGTATTTTGGGAGAAAGGAGGTGCGAGTGCAGGTATGTTATTTCCCTTCTTCTTTCTTTTGAGATCAATCCTCTCTGTTTTACTTTTACCTATGATCTTCGTACCTTTTCTTTCTTTTATTTTTTTCGCCTAAAACCACAGATTCTGTTCTATATTTTGCAATCCCTTGTGATACTTGGTCTCTCTAATGATTTGGAATCATTTCTTTTGGTTGCTGTAACAATTGCACTAACTTCACTTGCCTTAAGTTGTTGCCTTCTCATATACTGCCATTTCCTTATAAGTGTAAGACTAAGCTCAACAAATGATTCTTAATTTCAGATTGTGATTTCAAGATTGATGAACAAGGGTTTTGCACTGCGTTTTTATCATCGTTTTTTCTTTTATATGAAATGTTGGTTTTAACAACACACTGCAAAAAAATTTCCCCCCTTCTTTTAATTGCTGCGTGAATAACAGTTTTGAACAATGCTCACTGCTGAAATGAAAAGAAAAAAATGAATGAAGCATTATGGGTTTCGTGAGCTTGCTTAATCAATGAACGTAGAAAATTCAATTTGTGCTCATGAATATTTTAATTTGAGAGAGATTATAATTATGAACTATTTTCTCTTGCAACCTCTTACTAACTATTTTTGTTATCGATCAAAATTAAATCAATTATTACAAAATAGCATCAGATGAGAGTAGCGGATTTAATTTTGATCCAATGATAACAAAAACAGTTATAAGAGATTGCAAGGGAAAATAGATTCTATCTCATTTTTGTTTTGGTGTGACAAAGTTTAGAGTAGGTGATGTTGTTCCATTCCAAGGTGAAAGTTATTAAACTTTGTAGTCAAGGGAAATCACCAAACGATAGTAGCTCAATTGGTGTCAGGGAGTTGAGCAGGTGGGGATAAGAGTATTTGTTTGATCTTTTCCAATACCATCTTTGGGAAAAGTTTAAAGTCTTAATCTTGGGATCCGCCCCGAATCGGACTAGTCGTGAAGCAATGAATCAATTGGAATATATCTAAAAAAAATAAAAAAACAATTTTTAGGGTGTAGCGAGAGTACCAAGTTCGGTATTCCCCTTTTCCTAAATTGGAAAATTTTCATCCCTTTTGTATCCATGACTTTATTTATATTTCCCTTCATGTCCTGATTTTTTTCTTATTTTTTAGCAATGATGTAGGTACATCTGCTAAACATAAAAAGCTCACGTAGTCAAGAAGTTTAATCTTACTAGTTGGGACATCCCTCATTAGCTTATTCATGAGAATTTAATTTAAACATTTCCAAATTCGTGTTCCTTTTATCAGTAATTGATTTTGTTGTTATATCTGAACCCGGGACCTATGTTCAGGTGTTTTCATTCTGTGATACTGGTGAATTAAACATACGCTGCTCAGTTCTCAGATTAAAGCATGGATCCAGAAGCTGCAAGAACTGCACGAGAATCTCTAGATCTTGCATTCCATATGTCAAATATACTCGACACAGGTCTAGATCGTCACACACTTTCTGTTCTTATTGCCCTTTGTGATCTTGGAGTCAATCCTGAAGCACTTGCTGCTGTTGTCAAGGAACTAAGGAAAGAGAAACCATCTTTGTCATCCTCGCCTCATGCAGCTCCATCTTCTTTTTCATAAATTGGTTTTTGATTGGATATCATTCTATCTATGCTTGCTCAAAGATTCATCCTGTTTTTCTGTGCTTGATTTGGTTTATTGAATTTCTTTATATGCTTTGCTATGGGTTTCGTTTGATATGTAGTGGCATTGTTTTAGTTCAAAATTGATGTGTGTATTGGAACATATATGCAATTAGAAATGCATGTTCAATGACACCAATATTTATCCATGAGTTGTTGATTTGGTGGGGATTCGGGTAGATCTCAAGATTTGATCTATCGAAAAGATAATGAGTTCGATGCCTAAGAGTCGCAACGGGGAGGGTGGAGAGGCTTGAATCCAAAACTGGATTAGTTGAATCTGTTAGAGCCTCGGACACCAGTTAACAGGGGTAAGATCTTCTTATACCGGTGTAAGAATAATAAATTTTATATTCAATCTTAACAGTTGATATCTGACGGTTATAATTTATTGAGAATAATAACTAATTAATGAGAATAACCCAATTAATTATGGTCGTTTGATGGACGGAAATCAAAGGTGAAGATTGAGTGTAAGATTTATTATTCTTACACTGATGTAAATTGATTATGTCCCCCATATATATATATGGGGAAAATATTTCTATAGCTACTTTAGATAAGGTTGTTTACAGCTACTCCTTTTTTAACTAAGTATGATCATACATAAAAATTGCATTTTCTTTCTTCGCCACGTCAGCCTACAGTGTCTGAGGAAAGAAAAAAAAGAACAGTTTTATTGTTATAACTATGTATGACCGGTGATACTTAGTTAAAAAGGGGTAGGTGTAGACAATATTATCTAAAATGGTTGTAGAAATATTTACCCATATATATATATATGATGGGGCTACTACATGTGTAAAAGCTTGTAATGGAATATCAAGTTATTTTCTTATCACGGTAGGTATACACCAAGGGTCGGCTCTAAGTCCTTATCTCTTTGCCTTAGTTATGGATGAACTAACAAAAGATATTCAAGAGTAAGTGCCATGGTGTATGTTTTTTGCAGACGATATTATGCTTATTGATGAGAGCAAGGAGGGTGTTAATAGAAAACTTGAATTGTGGAGAAGCACATTGGAATCCAAAGGATTCACATTAAGTCGAAGCAAAACTGAGTATCTGAAGTGTGAGTTTTCGCTGGTACGAGATGGGGACCAAGAGCCCGTGCATTTAAATGGTCAAGAAGTACCCAAAAAAGATGCTTTTAAATACTTGGGCTCCATTTTACAAAAAGGTGGAGAGATTGATGGGGATGTAAATCACAGAATCAAAGCAGGGTGGATGAAATGGCGCAGTGCATATGGGTTTTTATGTGACCGCAAAATTCCTCTTAAGTTAAAAGGAAAATTCTATCAAACGACAGTAAGACCGACAATGCTATATGGCGCGGAATGCTGGCCAGCACATAGGCAACATGGGCATAAGATGAGAGTAGCAAAGATGAGGATGTTAAGGTGGATGTGTGGTTACACAAGGATGGATAAGATAAGAAATGAAGATATTCGACGAAAGGTCGGAGTAGTACCAGTAGCCGAGAAGATGAGAGAACATAGATTGAGGTGGTTTGGGCACGTGATGAGAAGGCCCCTGGATGCTCCTGTAAGAACATAAGTTTGTTACCGAGAGCTCAATACAAAAAGAGGCAAAGGTAGGCCGAAACTTACTTGGGAGAAGGTGGTAAAACAAGATTTAATGGAGTGGGATATAGATTGGCAGATGGTATGTCTTAGAACGGAATGGAGAAAAGCTATAAGTATGGTGGAGGGTTAGACCCGTTGTTATTCCTATGTTCCAGATGGTCCTTTTTTAGTCTTTTTCCCCTTCATCTCCCCCACTTCTTCTTGTCCCTTTCTTTTTTTTTTTTTTTTTATTTATACACACACACACACACACACACACACACACACATATATATATATATTATTTTATTGTATTTTATTTTATTTTTTTTCAACCGTTTGTATCTTTCATGTGGGTTCATCTACCACCGACCCCAATTAATTTGGGATAAAGGTGATGTTAATGTTGATGTTGATATATATATATATATATATATATATATATATATATATATATATATATATATATATATAAAAGACACTGAAAATAAAAGACACCAATATTTCAGTGTGTATGCAAATGATCACTTGGCTATAAGTGCAGAGATATATTCATTCGCAGAACCAGATACTATAATGCTCAAAATAAAGAACAGTTGAGTTCCACGATTGAACTGAAAAGTTTATAAACATTTGACAGTGAATAAGACTGAAGTAGCAAGTTGGAGAAAATCAAGGATATGAAGCCGGGTGGTTATAATAGTTTGAAGTGAGTGCCAAACTTGTGTATTATCTTCTTTAAAAAGCCAAGGATTTTCCTTACCTAGGACCTTCGGGTCCTTTGTTTTTCTTTGGTCTCGGAATATATATAGAGGCTACACATACTACTGCAATGCGCAATAAGATTGTCCAAGAGTTCAAGCTTTGCATATGTGGCAAACGGCTACTAAGAAGAGCGAACAAAAAAAACCCTCGACTAACGGAATAATGGCCATGATTTGGACATTGGCTATATTTAAGGTTTATTTCCAGGCATATGCAATGCACCTCGCTTTATATATTGTTTTGGATCAGTCACAGCCCAATCTAATGGGCCGGTTACTAAGGCCTATTAAATGGTCACTCCTTTACATTTTCTTTTTTAATACAAAAAAAAAAAAAAAAAAACTTGAACTTATGTTAGTTTCATATGTTTATATTCTTAAAATGAGACTTTTATGTTCGCTCTTCTTAGTAGCCGTTTGCCATATATGAAAGTTCAAGTTATATAATAGTGGATATATTCTCAAAATAGAGGCAACACATACTACTAACATATGAAAGTTCAAGTTTAAATGTCTCATTTTTCTTAACCTATTACAAAAGGATTCATATGTTTTATAAAAGTGGAGAGAAACCTTACACTTTTTTTCTAGAATCTTTCATCATTAAAGAGGTAGGTAGCGTTGACGCTGTTGGTTTAGACATTGACTCATGCATCCATAAATGTAGTGCAGGCTTAACCACCAAGCATTAAATGGAGGAACAGACCCCAACAAATCTCTTCTTTCCGACTTTAATGTATCGGGTTCAACAACCAGGCACCTATGATGCACGGACACGGACACGGGACACGACACGCCGACACGTTAATTCTAAAAAATGTCATATTTTGATACGTTGGGACACGTTTTGATATTAAATAAAAATTTTAATATATATAATATAATTTATATTTAATACATATAAGAGTCCATAATAAGTCATATAACCAATCAAATATTTAAATTTCATAACATAAATATAAATATAAGTAATTTTTCGTATTTTGTTAATTTTCAATGTCAAATTTCATAACCGAAAAAAATTAATTTATAAATTATTTCTTTTATATTTAGTTAACAAAATAAAATTAAGATTTAAAAAAAAAAACGTGTCCGAGCGTGTCCAAAAATGTTGACCGTGTGTCCCCAAATATTGACCGCGTGTCGAAACGTGTCGGAGAGTTGACCGCGTGTCCCCAAATGTTGACCGTGTGTCGGACGCATGTCCTAGCGTGTCGGACACGTGTCCGACACGCAAATTTTAAAAAAAATTTGCGTGTCCGTGCATATAAGCCAGGCACCTTCACAACATTCTTTAAATTTTTTTGCTGGTACTGGCTTGGTCATCGTGTCAGACTAATTTAAGTTGATGTGTACTTTGACAAGTTCGAGTTGTTTATCCTCTATCACATACTGATCTAGTGATACCTTATGTCAATGTATTTAGTGTGGGAGTGAAAAGTCGAGTTCTTTGCCAGATGAATAGCATTTTGGTCATCACACTTCAACTCGAATTTGTCGTATTTATGACCGAATTCAAGTAGGAACTTCTTCATCCACATCATCTTCTTGCACGCTTCAGTCGCGGCTATGTACGCTGCCACAGTTGTTGAAAGTGCAACATATTTTTGCAATTTTAATTGTCAGGAGACATCTCTTCCTGCAAAAGTCATTAGACAACCCGTCGTCGACTTCCTCGAGTCGACATTTCCCCCTAAATTAGCATTCGTAAAGCCTTCTAGCATGGCCTTATCTTCTCTAAAGCGGAGGCAATAATTCTTTGTTCCTCTGAGATACTTGAAGACCTATTTGACATATTCCTTGTGCTCTTTGTCAGGGTTTGAAAGATATTGGCTTACCGTTCTAACAACATATGCCAAGTCGGGTTTTGTACACACCATTGCATACACCAAGCTTCCGACAACGGACTGATACGAGATCTTTAACATCTCATCGTTCTCTTCATCAAACCTCATACATTGTCTCTGACTCTATTTTAAGTGTCCGGCTAGGGGGTGCTCACTATCTTGGTTTTGTCCATGCTGAATCTCTTCAAAAATTTCTCAATGTATTTTTCTTAAGAGTTAAGATAGCCACATGAGCTTTCTTTAACGTTCTTTGATAATTTTAATTCCCAAAATTTGCTTTGTCGAGCCGAGATCCTTCATGGTGAAGGACGATCTCAACAACACATCCTCAACATATAAAAGTAAAAATAGAAAGTCTCCAGCCTCATACCTTTCAGCAAATACGTAGTGGTCGGCCTTCGTCTTCGTGAACTTGTGCTTGGTCTTGAAGGATTCAAATTTCTTGTACCACTACCGACGTGCTTGTTTTAAGTCGTACTAGCTCTTCAATCGGTACACCAAGTCTTCTTTTCTTGGAGCTCATAACCCTTCAGGTTGTTCCATATAAATTACTTCTTCGAGGTCACCATGACGGAATGCAGTCTTCACGTCTATTTGTTCAAATTTTAGCTCATTGACCCTGCCATAGCCAATATATTTCGGACCGAAGTCATCTTCACAATAAGAGAGAAAATTTCTTCAAAATCTATTCCTTTCTTCTGATAGTAGCCTTTCACCATAATTCTAGCTTTGTATCTCGACCTTTGGTTGTTCTCTTCTTGCTTAAGTTTGAACACCCAATTATTTTCAGAGCTCGTCTTCCTTGAGGAAGCTCGGTCAACTCATAAGTCTGACTTTCATGTAAGAATTTCATCTTGTCCTACATTACTTTCTCCCATTCTTTCTTCTGGGAGCTCGTCATGGCCTTATTAAATTTCTCGGGTTCTCCATCATCAGCAATAATTGTGGATTCATTAGGTGATTATTTTGTAAAAGGTCATCTCACTTTAGTAGAGTTTCTAGAGTGTATCTCAGGTTGAGAGTCCAACTATTCATTCTCATGTAGGACCTCTAGACGACCTATATCAACTTGTCTTTCTTCATCACCTTCAGCAGGTGGTTCTTCTTGTTGGTCATTTTCATCAGTATTTTCTTGATCGTTTTCTCCCTCTACATCGGCTCGGACAGGAGGGACGAGTTATTCTCTCCGGGAAGCAACCCAGACTTTGGGCTTTACAATGTTTTTGATTGTTTCGTCTTCATGGAAGACTACATCCCGACTTCTCACTACTTTATGGTTGACAGGATCCCAAAGTCTTTCTCCGAACTCACATCTCGGTGGAACTAAGGTATATGATTCTTTTATCTTCACATCAAGTTTTGCCTCTCATCTTTGGGAAGATGCATGAAAGCTTGGCATCCAAACAATTTCAAGTGGTCATAGGTTGCTTCCAGACCTGATCAAACTTCTTGAGGAATTTTTCCTTCAAGTAACTGTGATGATGATAGGTTAATCAAAGTAGCAGCAGTTCAGACAACTTCTTCCTAGAATGATTTTGGTAACCCGGTACGAGATATTATACTTTAGAGCCTTTCTTCAATGGTCCAGTTCATTCTCTCAGCAACTCCATTCAATTGAGGAGTCTTGGGGGGCATCTTCTCAAGTCTTAACCCAACCTCTCTATAATTGGCATCAAAAGGGCCGCAATATTCACCATCGTTATCAAAATGTACCACCTTTACCTTCTTACTAGTCTCCCTTTTCCCCATAGCATAAAATTCTTCAAAGGCTTGGAGTACCCGTTCTTTAGACTTCAACAAATACGAGTCACACTTTGCGCGAATGGTCATAAGAAAAGAAACAAAATTTTGAGCCCCATCAAGTGATCTCTCCTACATGGAACAGACATTGGTGTGAACGAGGTCAAGAATATGCCTGCATCGTCTGGGCTGGTCCGATCTCAAGAAAAAAACTCGGTGATGTTTTCTAGTCAGGCAATGTGTTCAACTCTCTTCAACCCGATTAAGAGTCCATTCTTGTTCAATATTAGGAACCATTTCTTGCTCATGTGGTCGAGGCGCTTGTGCCACAACTCCATGCTAAGTCCATCTTGGACAGAGTTGACTTCTCCACCATTTATTTTTCCATGCATCACATACAAAGAGCCTTCCTTCTTGCCTCAGCCAAACGCCAAGTTTTCCTTGGCCAATTTCCATCTTCCACCTCCAAAATAATTCACCAATCTAATATCATCAAGATTTTCTACCGAGATTAGGTTCAGTCGCATGCCATACTTCTTTTAACATAAGTCAGCACCTAACGTGCATTAATAGCTCTCTTATGGAAAGTTATTTTTAGGCTTTTATTTGATGATTTAGTGCCATATATTATGTATAATTCCCTTAGAATTACATAATATTTGCATTAATCTTGTCTATTTATTTTTGGAATGAGAAATATGTTAAGTGTTGATATTTGATATTATTTCGAGTGTTAGAGCAATTCACTGTCTATGTTGTTTTTGTTGCAGAGTTGTAGCAATCATGCTTAAGTGAAATAGTATGTTGAAGGTACAATGAGTAACTAACTTTTGAATTTAAAATTCAAATAGAGAGATAAGACAGTTACAACGTTGGATCAGGATAAGGAAGCTGCGCAATATAAAGTAAGGCATATATCGCTTCCAATTCTTAAAATTCAGCTAATAAGAGGATTAAACCGAGTTAAAGGATAAACATTTATCCTCTTCAGAAGTTATCTTTAGGGAATTCGAATTTGAAGAGTTACTTGGCGCCCAAGTCACCATCGTCTATATAAAGAAGAGTCTACACACGTCCAAATTATGCTGAGAAGCTGTGGAACACTAAGAAGATTTTGGGGACCTCGTTGAGAGAAATCCAACAAGTCAAAAGGTGAAGCTAGGGACTAGTAGAGAGATCATTGGACCCAGTTGATCCTTGCGCTATTCCGGTGGAGAATGGCGATGCATGGAGTTGCTCCGAGATCAAAGCTACAACAATGTTTCTGTATTTTTTTTATCTTAGTCTCCATAGATCTTTCCCCTTTCTTATTTCTTCTCTATTTCTTTTTTTTCAAGTTTGATTTGAATTGTTTAGGATTGGGTGATAGAGTATCCTATTGTAATGTAACTATAGTTGCCTAAACTATGTTATTGTTATTTTCCATTAGTTGTTTAATAAAGTATTTCATTCTTAATCTTGTTGACTTATCGAGAGAAGCTGCAACTGTTACGGGGTTTGGGCTATAGAGATATAGGTGAACCTGAAACCTTATTAAACATTGTGGTTAACTAGTTCAATTTAGTTAAGTGTGGGTAGAAAGATCATTCACGCCACAAAACCATATAGAACTTGAACTTAATGAATTCAGTAATTATTTTAGCTATAGAAATATAGAAATAAGTTATTGGGTATACATGTAAGGTTGGTGAGAGCCCATACATACAAAAGTGTTCTGGTTATTGATGGAGGATCGCTATAGCGTTGTTCTAGCATTCGGGTGAAATTACAATATTGGAAAAATTTACCCCAATTGTAACGCCCCGAATACTCAACCGAGGTGTTAACATTGCTTAACAACATACTTAGCGCGGAAGGATTATCCTAAGCGTGGTCTATTTTGGAATTCTAGGGGGATTAATTTCGTTCTTTAATTCTACTAAGTAAACAATCGTACTTATCCATCTTCTCATGTATTCTCAGCGTCAATAGATTCCTCACACTGCCTAGGGTGCATTATGTCACGATTTGTATCCATATGAATCTCTAAGTCTTCTATTTATTTAGCTTCTATCCATCCTCGCTTTCCCCTATGTATAGTTTCATCATTAGGTCCTCCTAGCGGGAAGGGAAAAAGTGGCTCTACTTTTAAATCATAAATGAAGAAAGCCTTGGTTCCTGAACCTTGGAGGCGTCGCCTAGGGAGTGGGGAAAAAGAATTTATGTTTCCTTTCTTCTACATGGTCGACGGCTTGCACTTGGGGAATGACCAAGTTTCATTCAATTATTTTCCCTTATTGGTTGCATGTAGTGGCAACCACTCCTCAAATGCCACATCATTCATCATATGTTCATGGACTTGGGCTTGTTGCACCACTAAAGAGGGTCCACGGTGTTGGCTTCAAAAATATTGGGATTGCTTTGCATTTTGGGCCAAGACCACACTAGGTAATGGGTTCGACCCACTTTGGCCTTTTGGGGTTAGATTTCCATTGAAATTAATGAATGGGCCAAGTCTTATTCCTTTGCATGATGGGTTCGGCCCAAGGAGTCTTTGGGTTGGGATCACACTAGGTTGGGCTACTTATGTTTAAGTTTGATGTGGGCTTAGTCTAAGATCATATAACTCCAAGAGTCATGAGTTTGGGCCATTAAGGCCATTAGTTGGTGTGGGTTCAACCCATTAAGTTTTGGGCTTTTAGATTATTTAACCATACTTAACTTGGACTATTCACATATAACTATCATTAATTCATTTGGTCCACACAAGACTCATTAATAAATGTGGCTACATAATTTAGGGTTATTACACCAATCTACCTTTAATACTTGAATTTTCTGTTCTTGAGTGCACTCTTACTTTATTTTTACTTTACTTGTAGCTTAGTTTAGTAATTAGTTAGTGATTAGTATTAGTTTAGTCCTTGTAATTCTTAAATCACAAAACTTTTATAAAAATTGTTACTTTTATTGCTTCACATTGATCCTAACTTTATAGTTTTCTTCGTGGTACGATACTTGGACTCGCACATCCATTTTTTACTTATTGACACGTGCACATACGCTAATGTGTGATTGATAAAAGAGTTACACAATTGAACAACATTTGTGGATAGAGTTATATCATAGACTTCAACAATTTTACTGGTGACTTGGTTCCCCAATTTTACAACTCTGAAATCATTGCTTCTATAGGAAGAGAATAAGCCCTTATGTAGAGTGACGCGGAAGGAGGCACCTGAGTCAACAATCCAGGTGCAATAATCATAGGCAATATTAAGAAAATTGTCCTCACCAAGTAAGAAGACCGCAACATCAGTATTGACAACCACCGCAGTAGTGCTTTTATCTTATTTCTTCTTGGGCTCAATCTGATCCGGTTTGATATTGTCGTTCTTTTGGTCTTTCTTTAGAGTCCGACAGTCAGGCTTCTTGTGATCGGGCTTCTCACAATAGAAGCATGTTAATTCATACTTTGGCCTAGAACGATATCTAGACTTATCACGACCCTGGAAGTTGGACTTTCCTTTATTTTCAACAATGTTCACATTGGACATGTTGTTTACACCTCTCTCTTCTCTTGGATTTCTTATTTAGGAGGTTGTCCGCCACAAAGTCCATCAATTTTTCCTCAGGAGCGAGTTGCTCAATGTCACTATTAGAGTATCCTAACTTTGTCGCAGCGAGTTGAGGAGTAACAGAGCCTGAAGCTCATCATCAATCTTCATTTCAACTTTAGACAGGTGGTTTGCAATGCCTTTTTACGTGTTGAGGTATTTTATCATGCTCATGTCGTCTTTGTATTCGAGCTTCACAAGTTGGAGAATTAGGTGCGCTTTGTTCCTAGGAGTCTTCTACTGTATCTTGGATTTCAGTTTCGTCCATAACTCATGCGCATTGGTGAACTGAGAAATATGCTCAAAGAGGCTTTTGTCAATGTACTTCCAGATCATGGCAAACAACCTTTCTATTTAGGATTTCTCATTCCTTCTCCTTTTTTCCTTCATGCATCTCGACATTAAGAATGGGCTCGTATAGGTCCTTGTAGAATAAATGATCTTCCATCATGAGTCTCTAGTAAGTAAAACTATCTATGGTGAGCTTAAACATGTCTCTGTCGTGAGCTTTACCACTAGTCTCCATCTCATCTTGTCAGAACACTTCGAACTCAATCTCTGATACTACTATTGGGACAGGGTCCTTCAATCAACTTGAAAGCGATTCACAGGTCGGCACGTCGAGCTCGCAGCTCGGCACTTTGAGGTCGACCGGTGTAAGAACCAGTACCGCTAAATTAGGAATTTAATGAGTTAAATATAATTTTAGGAAAATATTCCACAATTGATGTAGGATAATTATGGGAAAATTATAACAATCAGTATGAAGTCACTTTTCAGAAGAAAAGTGCAAATACCGGGTATTTCACAATATAAATGTGTACCGGTGAAGTGTCTCAAAAAATTAAAATTAAAATATGATAATTCTTAGAAAAATGTCTTGGTTAAGAATATAAAGTTTGGTAGAAAAATAATCAGTAGAGCTATTAGAACTAATACCAATGATTTAAGTGAGTACATCTATAAATAGAGAAGGACACTAAACCCTAGGTCATTTTTCTAACTCCCACGTAGGTGTTCTTCCATTTTTACATGTTGCCATATAATCACAACCTCAACACTATAGCCTCTTTGCCAAGAAAGTCTCAAGATACCTTTTCTTCCTCTTTGAATTAACCAATCTTTGCTACAACTTGAAAGTTTTCACCTTGAAGTAGAAAAATCCCTTCTTGAAGTGTTGTAGCTGTTGTGTTTGGTGGTTTGGGGGGCTGTTCTTCTTTGTGTATGGGTTGGGGTCATTCATACTCATTTGGGAGCATTAAAAAAGAAACCTTGTGAAGAAAAGAACCGAGCGGTGATTGTAAATTTTGTGCATCATCTTGGCAGTAGCTTAGGATCACACCAAAGACTTCAAATCCCCTTTCTTTCTCTGTTTTTAAGAGCCTCAAGGTAACCCCTCATCCCTTCCTTTGCATTTTTATGAAAATGGCTTGTTTTGAGTAATGAAAAAGGGAAAATTTAATGATTTGAGTTGAGAGTTGTTTATCTATGTATAATCATGTGGATTGAACTTCTGTTTGATGGAAAAACGAGAGTTGGAACCCTTGGAGGCCATGGAAGTCGCGATTATGGAAAAATCTGTAGATTTCGCATTTTGTCCGCGTGGTAATAGATTACCTTACACATGGTAATCAATTACTATGAAGGGTAATCGATTACCCCTTGCATGGTAATTGATTACCTCAGGCAGAAAGAGCCAAAAATCATCCCTTGTGCGTTGGGAAGCCCCAATTAGGGTATAGTACCTTAGGAAAATCAGTGTTATGGTAGGAAATGAGGGTACATGTAACAAACGATTATGTAAATTAAAGATTGTTGCTTTGGAAAGAATTTGCAGTCATTAAACGAAAAAGAAAACGTAGTCCAAATGTCATGAAATTCGGGAATCTAATTGTTAATGACATTTTTGACATAAAACATACTATGATTTTGTTGTTTGGTGATCTGTGAGCTGTCGTTTGGATTTTGAGCTTGATTATACTACTTGACAGGTAAGTTTCATATTCTTAGGGTTAATCCCCATTTGTTCCATCATACTCCAAGGAGGATGATAGTTTATATGGTATATGTGCTTATCTGTTATTTGAGATGATGAAATGATGCACTCTTATATATGTATGTTATATGGTGTATTACAAACAAGATGGTAATCCCTGAGTGAGGGTATAAGGTAGATGCCTTATGCTTTTTATGCGTGTAGCAGACGTGCGTAAATCATGCGTTCTCTGGCCAGTAGACTTGTTAGCATACATGCATGATATATATATATATATATATATATATATATATATATATATATATATATAAATATATATGTTGTTGCATCATATGAATATTATTACTGTTAAATTGTTATTTTTAAACTGTTATACTGAAGTGAACTTGGGGCGGAGGAACTCTTCGAGAACCCTTGCTTACTGAGATTTCTGTTAAAGATCTCACCCCTTCTAGGGCATATTTTTTTCAGGTGCAGATATCCATGAGATGGATGCTTCCAGAGGCAAGAGGTCGGAGTAGAGTTTCCTTATATGCATGATTTATTCACATTATTTTGGATATGGTTATTGTATCTGAGACATAATTAATTATATGCTAAACTTTGTATGTTTATTTGATGTGAGCATGTGGGTTGTCCATGTCACTTATTAATAATTGGTATTGTTGATGGACATACGTATCTGTATACGCCATGAGGTGTGGACGTTTGTCATGACTATGTGATGTAGCTTCATGACTTGGTATTTTATTTGTATATTGAGGCATTTAAGAATTCTATTTTGGTTTTGCAACTACATAAGGATGTAGATGAACTTTTATATTGTTATGTTAATAAAGAAAAAGTAATCTTGCATGTCTAATAACTTGATTTATATAGCTTCCGCATTTAATCGAGCTGCGCTTAATACCGTAATATGATAACAAATCCGGATGCATACGGGGTGTTACAACCTGAAGACACCAGGTCGACCAAAGCCCAAAAAATGAAAATATGCAAAAATAAGAGATGAAGAAGAAAATCACACATGAAATTTTAACATGGAAAATCTTCCATAATGCAGAGGAGTAAAACTCACGGGACCTAGTCTAGAAAATCTTCCACTATGAAAAAGTAGGATTACAAAGTAATCAAATTTTCCTAGTTTCACTAAAGCTACACTCAAGTTTCACTAACAATGGTGGTCACAAGTTCTTTTCTAAAGAGGTCTCACACTCAAACTTCTCTTCAGAAGATTCTTGCTAATCTCAGTTTTTCTTAACCTATTACAAAATGTTTCATATGTTTTATAAAGGTGGAGAGAAATCTTACACCTTCTTCTAGAATCTTTCATCATTAAAGAGGTGGGTAATATTCATTGAGGTGGTTGGTTCAGATATTGAGCCATACACCAATAAATGTGGTGCATGCTTAGCCATCAAACATTAAAAAGAGGAACACACCCAACAAACTTTTGTTAATTTACGAGTTTTATGATAATTATATTATTTAAGATATTGATATCTTTCTTTGATAATATCTAATTTAAGGAAATTCGTATATTATTAAGATTATGTATCTAATTACAATTTATATGGGATTTTTATTTACCTAAAAATTTTATTATCTTTGGGTCATAAACAATGTTATTAAACTCGGCCCAGTTAGTGACTCGGTCGGGATACTGGTTTAATGAGTTACTGCTTCAACCAGTGGGGTCAATGGTTGAACTCGTTACCCGATATATATATATATATATATATATATATATATATATATATATATATATATATATATATATATTATATTATACTAAAATTTTTAAAAATTATAACATAAACTAACTTAAAAAAATAATAATAATAAAATAAAAGAGTAAAAAGAAAGGAAAATTAAAATATAAAACTACAAGTTACAATTAAATTTTAGCCTTAATCCAAAAACACAAATAAAAGAAAAAGAAAAGATAAATAAGCCCAACACCAACAACCCATCTTTCATTAGTTAACTTTGACCCACAAACTTTATTTGTTACTACCTTCATAAAAAACCCTAGCCTCCATCTGATCATCACCCAAGAACTTTAGTTGCCGTGTGTTTCAGAAATTGCCATCAAATCGAGTCACCCTTGTCTCGGCTTCCATTCCTTCCCAAATTCTTTTGATCTAAAGCAAAGCATAACAAGATAGCCCTTATGCCAAAAGCACCGTTCGAAGTAAAGCATTAGGTGATATCTCTTCCTCTGCCAAATGTTTGCTGATGGTTGACATCCATCGAAGGTCTCCACCTCCATTTCAATCAGATAACTCCTCCATCATGCTACATGTGTGTCCCGACCAAGCACATCAGAAGATGTTTCATTTTTTTAAATTGAATGACCCATTTTTTTGGCAACCGATTTTTTAAAAAGACCGGTTCATACCAGTTCACATGCATGTTTGATCTATTATATAACTTGAACCGATTAATATGGTCGGTTCGTCGATTCCCGAGCTGACTCGATCGGTTTGAGCCTGGTTTTATAACACTGGTCATAAATACCCTTTAGTTATTTTATATAATTAAATCTTTTGCATAATTGCTAATTGATATTTTTTTATTAGGAGAGTATGATACGTAAATCAAAGGAATACTTCACCATAAAAGAATACTCTAGATGTAAATAACATAATTATTATAACTCCACAGATAAAAAAATAAAATAAAATAAGAATTTGCCTTCTTTAACAAGGATGCACAGTATAAGGAAAAGTGCGGAGTTATAACCATTGATTAATAAATCTGAGATTGAGATTATAATAAGATACATGCACATTTATAACAAACAGATAATTAACTTGTTAAAATCTTCGCTTTTTCATGTGAAGTGCACCCCTCATTTTAAGGAGTCAAATACTTAAAATAACACAAATGATTCTTGGTCTGCGTCAGTGGCAGAGATGTCTAACCGTAGGTTAGCTGGTTGATGTAGGATTTAGATGCTCTCTCTAGATACTGGTGGATTAGGTATCTTGGGATAGCGAATCACAACACACGATGTAACGACCTTTAGCCAAAGAGAGAGGGTGGTGTGTGTGCTGTGTGATTGCATAAAATAGGTTAGAGGAAGATCCGTCATACCTGTGGTCTTTAGCTCCTATTTATAGAGTTTACCTTTGGGGTTAAGTTGTCTGGACCTCCCAAGGATATGGGCCTTACACTGGTCCATAAGAGTTTCCCCCAGCTCGATAGACTGATAACTCAGGGTGCCGGGATGGATAAGTTATGTGTTTCAATATGGATGTCTTTACCTCGGATTAGTCTTTGATTCGGTTCTCCTCCTCCTTTGATCTGACCTTGAAGGTTATAGCTGAGATACTCTAGCTGACCTCAGATAAAGATTCTATTCGAGGTTCCTCCTTTAACCTGACCAATCTTTACCTAGCCAGGAGGATTAAAGCCGATATATCCCAGTTTAATCATGATAAAGGTTCCTTTGAAAAACGATTCTTTTCCCACGTAATGATAACTTCTTTCCATGTGGCTTTCCCTGACATATGAGACGTGTGCCACTACTCCCTTACACGCCGCCTCACATTAATTTGCAACTGTCAGAACGTCCCTCAATTGTCCTGTCTGCTAACAAATTTACCTTCGTACCCATGTCCTTTCGTTTCGCGGATTTTGCCCATTCAACTTTATTTTCCTCTCTTACATTTTCATTTCGTATCTGTTCATTTTGGTATCTGTTCATTTGTCTCTGCCTTGCTCCTTCTGCACTTCCTTTCCATTCGTCACCTTCGCAGTTCTACGTTTGTAACTCTCTGAAGCTTACTTCAGGTATGCTCTACATTTTACTTATGGTTTCCATTTCTATTTCCACCTTGCCCTTTATATTTCCTCATTTTTTCTTTTCAACATATGCTGTAAACATGCATGCTTCTGCTGTTGTCATATTTTACGTTCTGTATATACACAATTTGGTTCTGTTCTTCTGATCACCCACTATTTACCACACTTTGGTATGTACTGCATTGCTTATAGAGGACATTCTTGCGATTACAACTTTTCACTATTCCTCATTTCAAAAACTCTTCTTAGTATGAGTAAGAGGGATTTCACTAGTCGAGGGAAACTTACTTGTCCTCGTGGCTTTGGCCGCAGTGATGAGATGGATGCAGAAGAAAAAGAAAGGTTTATCCAGAGCCTCTCTCTTGGTCCGAGGTTTTGGTTGTTTGGTACACCCCGGATCGAGGAAGAGACCCAAGCCACGTTATTAGGGGGCTATCGAGGAAGTGGTAGTAAGAGAGCGTCTCCATCTTCTCCTTCAACTTGCGAACTCAATCCAGGCATCCGCCACAACCCTAGGGGTTTTCCAAAACATACTACTCATAGCATAGGTCAATCCTCTATCCCCTTACGTTTACTCTCAAGTCCAAGTCATAACCCTTCTTTGCCTTCTCCTTCTAGTCAAGCCGTGGTAGTTACTCCGGATGGCAGAAATCCGGATCCTTGCTTTAATTGTGTTTATCTCAGTGCCCAATTTGTTGAAAAGGGGAACGACTTCATGGCCGACATAGTGTTAGGTAGTTGTACATATCATCCCGGCTCATCTACCCCAGCTCCTTTGGTTGTTTCAGATGACTCTTCAAGCTCTTCCCATAGTAGTTTATTTAGTTCAGGTATGTACTTTTTCTGTTTTTAATCCTCCCATGTTATTGTTCTAGGTATTTATGGAGTCACCTTCTGCAAAGTTAGGTGTGGAAATGCCCTCATCTAGTCAAGGACGAGAAGCTGAGGTGACCCCAGCTGAGCAGGGCTCTGCCCCTATTAGTAATGATCTTCGCAGACAATTTCCATGGATAATAGAGGAAGTTTTCAGCTTTAGATCCACCATGACTACTGAAAAAGTATCCGGGCTTCCAATAGGTAACCCGGTTGTATTCAACACTTTCTCTCCCGCAGACGATGAGCCTGTTTGCTCAGGCCGAAATCATGAAGAACCACATTTTTTTCTTTTATCGTGATTTGATTACCAAAATTGGTATCTGATTCCCCTTCTCTCCTTTCCAAATACAGCTTTTAAACCACCTCCTCCTTGCCCCAACCCAGATTCATCCTGACAGTTGGGCCTATATCGTTGCTTTCGAGCAGCTGTGCGTATCTCTGTCTTTACCTTGCACTGTTTCTCTTTTTCTCTATTTCTTAGTGTATACTCCCCGCACTGGTTCTGAACCTCCCAAGTTCAAAGGGTGGACTAGCATCTGAGGTCGTGCTAGCAACCCTTCTAGGAAGTTGTTTTCTATTTATAGCAATTCCTTCAAAGACTTCAAAGGCTCATATTTTAAGGTGATTGGCGAAGTCGGAGAGAGAGCATGGTTTATTGGAGAGGATGGAGAAGGAAAATTTCCCCTTTACTGTTCTCAAGAACATCACCTGCGTAGGTCGTCTGATTTTAAGTTGAAATTATCAAGGGAAGATAAAGTCAATGCTAAGGCTTTATTGGACCATGTGAACTCCCAGGGTCATTTGAACGCGGCTTCCTTGGTAGCCAGATCGCGGACCGGCCCAGACCTAACTAGTATGCCTATCCCATTGTTCCTTCCTTTCTGCACCACTTATTTTGTCTTACTTTACCTGTGCTTGTTTATTTGTAGGTTCCAGCATGGACCCCAACATTGAAGAGGAACCTGATTACATATTGTCTTTGCGAGGAAAAGCTGCAGCTCATCCTCCTCTAGCTGCGAAAAGGCAGAGAACTACTGAGTCTTCTATGACCACTACTTCTTCTACCCCGGTTGCTAATCCTGGTGTATCAGTACTAGATTTCACCAATGATTCTGAAAACTGGTTAGAGTCAGGTTGTAACCCGACTTCCCCTGCTGAAGGTACTGGAGGTATTACACGTTCCGTGGTACCTGTAATTTTCTGCAATGAGCCAGAACCCGGGCCTCATCTATCAAATTCAGCTCCATTGGCATTTTTTTGTTATTTTCTTCTTCTGTTTGCGATAATGCTTGAACTCTTCTCCAGGATGGTTCTCCTAGCTCTACTGGAATCATGGCTTCACATCCATAGATTAACCTGAATGGGGTTTCTCCTTTAGAGGTTTATGTCGTGGTTCTGTATCCATATAGTACGTAGTAAAACTCTTCTACCCATTTCCCCTTGGCAGATTGTTCTATCCTTTTCTTTAATCCTTCTATAATAACTTGGTTAGCTGCTTTCGCTTGACCGTTAGCTGTTTCCACTTATGCAAAGCGATGTCAGATATGAAGATTTGCATCAACTCTTAGAAAGCTTTGCTTGCAAATTGCGTTCCATAGTCAGTAACCACTTCACCTGGGATCCCAAACCTGCAAATTAAATTTCGTTCAAAGAAACGTTGTATACTGGCCAAAGTGATTGTAGCGACTAGCTCTGCTTCTATCCACTTTGTAAAATAGCCAACAACCACTCTTAAACACTTTAGCTGGCCTTCTGCTGCTGCAAATAGGCCTAAAAGGTCGATCTCCCATTTGAAAAATGGCCAAGGAGAAATAATTAGGTTTAGCTCTTATGGGTGAGCCAGAAGGTTCTTCCCATGCCTTTGACATTGATCATATCTTTGGACATGTTCTTTGGCATCATTACTTATGGACGGCCAGAAATAGCCAGCTCTAATCGCCTTTCGAGCTAAGGCCTTTTCTCCGACATGCTGACCATTTATTCCCTCATGGATTTCAGACAAGACATAGTGCGCTCTATCCGAGCTCATACATTTCAACAGAGGTGAGTAAACTCCTTTTTCGTAGAGTTGTCCTTCAACCATAGTGTACAGAGCTGCATCTCTAATTAGCTTCCTGGCTTCCTCCTTTCTTGAAGGAAATACCCTATTTTCCAGGTAATCTATGATGCTACAACGCCAATCATCTATCTCTGCTATTTGCATTACACAAGTGAGCTCTGGGATATTCTGCTCAACCACCGTCCTGTGATTTCCTCTTCCTTTTGTACTTGCTAACTTGGATAATATGTCGGCCCTGCCGTTTTCATTCCTAGGAATATGACTTATATCCACCTTTTCGAATTCCGCAGTTAATTGCTTGGCTGGGTCTAGATATTTGATCAATAATGGTCCCTTTGCCTGGTAACTACCTGCAATTTAAGAAGTAACCAGTTGAGAATCACTAAAAACCTGTAACTTCCGTGCTCCGAGTTCCTTAGCCTGCGTGAGTCTGGCTATGAAAGCTTTATATTCCGCCTGGTTGTTTGATGTTTCAAAACTCATTTGTATTGAATACTCCACTGATACTCCTTCGGGACTTTCAATGATAATCTCGGCTCCACTTCCTTTTGAGTTGGAGGAGCCATCCACGTATACTTTCCAAAAATCGAGGCTGTGTGAACTCTCGGTTTGGATTGAGGTGAGCTCCTTGACGAAATCTGCTAGTGCTTGAGATTTGATAGCTTTCCGACTTTCAAAAGTTATGTCGAATTCTGACAATTCAATAGCCCAGCTCATCATTCGCCCTGCCAAATCAGGCTTGTGAAGGATCTTCGAAATTGGCAAATCTGACCAGACAACAATTTCATGCCCTTGGAAATATGGTCTAAGCCTTCCAGCATAAATTAGTAAAGAAAATGCCACTTTTTCCAATTTCTGGTATCTGAGCTCCGCTCCCTGTAGGAGCCGACTTGTGAAATAAATCGGCTGCTGTCCTTTTTCATCTTCTTGCACTAGAACCGAACTGATAGCAACATCACCCACGGAAAGGTATATTATTAAAGCTTCCATTTCTCTCGGTTTTCTCAAAACTGGTGGGGAAGCCAACTGCTTTTTTATTTCCTGGAATGCGGCTTCACATTCCGCGTTCCACCCATATTGTACCTCCTTCCTCAATAATTTGAAAAAATGTAGCGTTGTTTCTGCAGATCGAGGTATAAATCTAGTAAGGGAGGCTAGCTTCCTCGTCAATTGTTGTATTTCTTTCTTACTTTTGGGAGCCTTCATATCTAGCACTGCTCTGCATTTATCCGGGTTAGCTTCGATACCTCTATGAGTTAACATAAAACCAAGAAATTTTTGTGCATGGACTCTGAATGCACACTTTGCTGGGTTCAAGCAGATATTCTACCGCCTCAACTTTTCAAAAGTCTGCTCTAAGTCTTCAATATGCACCATTGACTCCAACGACTTGACTATCATATCATCTATATACACCTCTAAGCTTTTTCCTAGTTGATCTGCAAACACTTGGTTCATCATCCTCTAATAAGTAGCCCCCAATTTTTTGAGCCCAAAAGGCATCACAAAATACCAGTAGTTAGCCTTTCCCGAGATGAACGCTGTTTTCTCTTGATCTTCAGGGTGTAATGGAATTTGATTATACCCGGAGTAAGCATCCATGAATGACAACATCTGGAACCCTGAAGAGCTATCAACCAATTGGTCTATATTAGGCATTGGATATGAATCCTTTGGACATACTTTATTTAGGTCGGTATAGTCCGTACATACCCTCCACTTTTCGTTTGGCTTTTTTACCATGACCACATTAGATAACCAGGTGGTGTATTGTATTTTCCGGATAAATCCAGCCTCTAAGAGTTCCTTGACGTGATCCTTCAACACTTGCCGACGTTCAGGGCTGAACTTCCTTTTCTTTTGAGTTATTGGCTTAGACCCCGGATATACTGCCAGCTTATGACAACAGAAGGTAGGGTCTACTCCAGGAATTTTTGTTGACTTCCACGCAAAAATGTCCTTGCTATTCCTTAAGCACTTAACAAGCTGATCTTTAACCTCATCCTTCAAGCCCTTGCCGATCTTCGTGACTTGGCCCTTGATCCCTAATGGTTACTTCTTCTAATTCTCCATCGAGTTCTGGCCTTGGCATCTGAGTATCGTCTCTCATGTCCAACTCCACCATGTTAACTGATTTCTCTGTCTTCTGGCTTGGACCGACCTGGCTTGTGTCATTATCTTCTTTAAGTTGAGTTGAGGATATAGGGCCATTTCAACTGCTCTAACCAACTTAAAATAGCATTCCCAAGACTCTTTTTGATCCCCTGAAATGGTGATCACCGTGTTATGTTTTCCAACCATCTTTGTCTTTTGATGCTTGGTAGATACCAACATATCCCAGTTATGAATAGTTGGTCTTCCCAATATCACATTATATTCTGAAGGGAAGTCGGCTACAATGAACTGTACTCTCTCCCAACATGTCCTAGCATCACATCCTATAATTCTTATTTGGTAAAATACAACAATTGTGGCTTTGGTTGCTCGGTTTCTTTCTTGAATACAGGCTATTCTCGGATTGAAAGCACCTCCCGCAAGTATTTCCTTCTGGAATTCATCGTGTCACCTCCTCCCCCAAAAGCTCCACTAATGACATTACACTCAAATTCTGGCTCGACGAATTCATCCTTTTCTTTAGCCGGCTTCTTACCTCGGCTCTCCTCCCTCAATCTTTTCTCTTTGGCAGGGCTCATTTGCCGACCTTTCCGTTTCCTTTTATTTCTCCAGCCCTGGGTTCTTATGAGATATTGACGCAACTTGTCATCTTTGATGTATCTTTCAATCGCATCCCTTAAGTCCCAGCATTCATCGGTGGTGTGTCCTAGTCCGTCATGGAAAGCACAATACCAAGATTGATCTAACCCGGCTTGTTTAGCAAAGGCCGGGGACTCTCCACTTTTTTTCATTTCGGTAGAAGCCACCTCCTTCCAGATTTGCGACCTGGGTGAATTAAGGGGTGCGCATTTTTCAAACCTTCCCCTTGCTGGAGCTCTTTCTTCTTGCCTCTTACCCTGGAAATCATTTTGTCTTTGATTCCCAGGTTTTTCAATTTATTCGGGCTTTGCCTCTGATCCATATTTTCTATCTCCATCTATTCCAGCTCAAGATATTTCTTCGACCGAGCCATGAACTCTACCAACGTCCAAACCGGATCCTTATATATAGATTTAGCCAACCTAGAGGATCCATGCAGCCCTGATATCACTAAATGTAGATGGACATTTTCAGATAACCCTGGAACCTGTAAAGCCGCCACTTTAAAGCAGTCCAAGTATTTTTGTAAAGTTTCGCCGGGTTGCTTCCTTATTTTTCCCAAGGCGAATTCGGACTTCGGCTGTTTTTTGCTAGTAGCAAAATTCAACAAAAATCTCCCACCAAACTCCTCAAAGGACCTGATAGATCCGACTGGTAGTGATGACAACCACATTTGAGCTGCTCCTGTTAAGGTGGTTGCAAAAAGTCACGTGATTAATGGCTCTTCTATCCCCTTGATGTACATGGCCGTATCAAAAGCATCCAAATGCACCCAGGGATCTTGAGTCCCATCATACTTAGGGAGCTCCGAAAAGTTTAAATTTTCTGGGAAGGGCGCATCAACGATCTCGTCCACAAAAGGACTATAATTGTATTGCCCCCTATTGTACTTTCTCCTATATACCCTGGACACATCATCCGGGTTTCTAATTCGTTGCCTTCCGACATAAGGCGGGACATCCTCCGTTTGTATCAGATTTCTCTCTCCACCTCAGCTCCCATCATGCTATGTTTCTTGATTTTGAATCAGGTTAATGACTACCCTTTGACCTCGGCTGTCGGCGTTCCTCGTATGACCCAGGATTCGTGATCCTCAGGTCAGTCATGACTTGTGTTATAGCTCGCGTAAGATCCGGGTTCCTGGCCTGCCACAACCGAGATTCCAATTCTCGAATCTGCCTAGCATCCACTTGTCTTTGGAGCTCGTTCCTTCTCTCCATCTCTTCCATCCTCCTAAGCACCACAACAACAGCTAGATCTGTCACTCGCTGGTCGTTATTTGCACCATTAGGCATTTGTCCAGCATTCACAACCTGTCTTTCAATCGGCTGCAACCCTTCCACATATGGAGCATGGGGATTGACTGCTGGAGTTGATGTTGAATCGGAATGCACATCACTGACATGAACGACATTGGTGTCTACCTGCTGATGATTATTGGGCACATTCTGCCCCGATGGATCCTCCCTAATTGGGGGGATTGGTTCATGTCTAGGATTCGACATCGATGGCTGCCGGTAACCGCTCCTGGTTGTCCGCACCATTTTGATTTCTGGCTTTTAACCATGTGGTCGCGGGTTCGATCCCCACAGACGGCGCCAATGTTCTGCCTCAGAGGCAGAGATGTCTAACCGTAGGTTAGCTAGTTGATGTAGGATTTAGATGCTCTCTCTGATACCTATGGATTATGTTTCTTGGAGGTAGCGAATCACAACACACGATGTAACAGCCTTTAACCAAAGAGAGGGGGTGGTGTGTGTGCGGTGTGATTGCAAAAAATAAGTTAGAGGAAGATCCGTCATAACTGTGATTTTTAACTCCTATTTATAGAGTTTATCTTTGGACTTAAGTTGTCTGGACCTTCCAAGGATATAGGCCTTGCTCTGCTCCATAACAATTCTAATATATTCTACATTGATTTAGACTCCTTTGATGAATATTTTCAATCATATGCAAGTCTGCACATTATGTTATAAGATATATTTATAGAATTTCATAATATTATCTACCTAATTGAAAATTTTATTAAATTATAGAAACTTATTTAAAAAAGATTATAAGTATAGAGATTCTTTGAAAAAAATTAAAATTATAATGTTCTTAAAAATTAAGTAAAATCCAAATTTCTTAGATAGTAATTTAACAATAATTATATGTCACTCGATGGACGACAGCACATACTTTTGTACACTTTCCGTAGTTTGGTAATTGGTTGTTTTACATACACATCACGCTTCGATAGAATCCTGAAATCACGCTGTGTATGGGTTCGATGAGCAGACAACAAACTTTATATTAAGAGCTTTTGACCCAACGAATACCACAAGTAGTGTGAGATTGGTATATTGGTTTAAGCAATTTTTACGGTTTAAAATTTCTCTTCCTAAAATTATTTTTTATACATATATAAAAGGGGCAGGTTATATTTACAAATTTTTTTTGTTTACAAACTCTTACAAATTACACTATTTTCTCCCGAAAGAATAGAGACTTTTACAAACTACACTATGTTCTCTGAGGAGAACATAGTGTAATTTGTAAAAAAATTCAAAAAAATTTGTAAACAAATCTTGTCCCTATATAAAAATGAGGAAGGTTATACTTACAATCTTATTTTTTTACAACCTCTTACAACCATATCTTAACACCGTTGATTTTCGTCAATCAACGGTTATCAGTTATTGTGAATTAATAATTATTATTAATTCACAATAACGGATAACCGTTGATTGACGAAAATCAACAGTGTTAAGATATGGTTGTAAAAGATTGTAAAAAAAAGAATTATAAAAAAAAATTATAAGTATAACCTTCCTCTATAAAAGTATATGATGCTTATTTGGGGTCATACAAGATAAGAGAGAAAGAGAAAAATTAAATCTCATACACTTTTATACGTGTATAAAATATAATTTCGTTTTATACATTATGAAAAACTTTAAACCTCAATGTTTATTGCAAAAACAAAAACATTACTTTTTCTAAGGTCTTTGACCCTGCCCAAAATAATTCCCTTATAAATAATTTGGGGTTGTTTTTATCGGGTCGCAGCAAAAAACAACATCTTTCCTGCTGATACATTGATTGTGGTGATTGTTTTATTTTGTTTTTTCATTTTTTTTTACTAATGGGACCCTCAAGTTTTTATTAGTGGTTTTAATTTTTCCAGTAACATAACATTTATATTTTCCCTAAATAATTTGGGTGAATTGATTGATCTCAATAGTTCCCAAGAAATTTCATATCAGGATTCACTGCTAAGCACTAATTTCTTTCTCCCCCAACAACTCATCCATCTGATGGAATAATTTCTCACTCACGGCACCGAGATAGTGGGCAAAAAAAGTTATAGTCTTTTTTTTTTTAGAGATAGGGTATTTTTACTATCAAATTTTTTTAGTATCACTCTAATCATCATTAAATTAGAGAAAAAGTTAAATGAGAGAAAAAAAAAAAAACTTTTGAATCCAATAATAATTAGAGTAATAGTAAAAAATTTTGATAGTATGAATATCTTATCTTTTTCTTTTATATCACGAGGGAATACTTCTCACCTATATATACCTCTTTCATCACTCAAAGAGTGTCTTACATCCATACATTTTATTAGTTGTTATTATGTTGAAATAGAGCTACCATTCTCTTACGCAATCTCTCTTGTTAGCTGTACCCGAAATACACATCTATGGTAATTTTATAAGAGTTTTGGTTCATACCACTTTCTTTAAAACCACCCATACAATTATATATAGAATACATACCAATACATACCAAGCTCTACTACACAACAATATCTGTACTGACTTTATTTTCACAAATTTTTAACAAAATCAAGCAAGTGCATTGTGATAATGTTGAGATAGATTTGATCAAGTGGAATGATTCATCACCCACCATTATCATTTTCAAGACCAAATATCTTTGTTTAGTTGATAGGTGTGAAGGTGCACTTGCATTTTGTCTTCAGGAAAATTATTTGTGGACCAGTTTTAGGACACCAAATTTGTGGACCATTATCATCCTCACATCCTTGGAGCATACATAACATTTGAGGCATATACAATGAATGCACACTCTTTGGTTCAAATTTGTCATACTGACATCATCTATATCAACTACGGATGAAAATTCCAAATTGTTGGAAACAAAAGAATCTCATAATTCAATTAATCTGTAAACTTCACGTGAAACTGAGGCTGTAAAGTTTTTCATATCTACTTCTCTTGTTGACACTTTTTATTCTATGTGCAACTCAAAAGGGAAAATCGCCATTATGATAAGGAAAAAGAAAACATTAATCGGATTTTCAGATATATGTTTGATATTAATTTTTTTTTTCCTTTTTTTACAAATCAATCATAGAAAACAAACAACAAAGGCATCCCCCTACGCACATTATTTTTTCTAAATAAATAATTCAAGGATCTGTTTTCGCTTTCTTATTGTTTATTTAAATCGCACTTTTAAGTTTTAACATATTAAAATTTTACCAAACGATGACATCTCAGTTGACGCATCGAAGTTGAGCATGTGAGAGTGAAAGAATGTGTTCGATTCTCCCCAATACTATATCTTTGAGAGGGATTTAAAGTCTTAATTCTGGATCCGTCCCGAACAGGATTGTCTCCTGTTGAAGATAGCATTTGTTGATCAAAAAGAAAAAAATATTAAAATTTCAACCGGCATATGTTTATCCGATTTTTTATACACGATTAAAGACAAGACCCTTAATAATTTGTTTTAAGAATAACAAAAGTAGCAGCAAATGAACTCTGAATCAGCAAGATAATAATCAAGCTCGAAGACTCAAAACATTCGGATCAACACCAAAACTTATCTTATGTTTTCAGATTTTATTTATAATAGCTGAGAAACATATAAATCTAAATGCTAATTGATTACAAACCAAATCAGACAACTATTAAAATGGGAAACAATTCTAGAATGGCTTCACCTGTCCAATTCCATGGGTGGGCACTCACGAGCCAATTTAAGTAATTATTTCTCTACTTCAAAGTGAGATTTTTAGACCCTCGTAACAAAGGATCTCTCACTCCTTGCACTAGCTCACTTCATAGAATAAATTTTTGGTGCTACTGCTGCACTAAATATTCAGTGTATCTCATTCATAGAAATATTACATGTCGGTCGAAATTTTTTTTTCTCTGCCAAATTATTTCTCTCTCCTCTGATGTGTAATGTTTCTATTGATGGGATGCATTGAATCTAGGTGCAACAGATGCACCTAATATTTATTCCACTTCATTTGCATGTAAGCGGTGTGTTTGTCTCGCGCATTACAATGGGACCCACTCACACATATAAATACTCATTTTCAGCCATTTAAGGGGCATCTTGCATCTAGCCACCGTGCCCTTTCACCATCCCCTCTCTCATCCTTTGTCAAGAGTTTGGTTTGGTCCATATCAAGGTATCCAAGAGCACATTGAGATACTTCGTCCTTAGATAGACCTAAACTCCTCGAGATGGACTCAATTTCCACGTTCCCACTGACTATAGTAATATGATAATAGTATAGGTCTTTATTATATTCCTTTCCTTTGCATTCAACCTTCACAACCATAACTGGGTTAGTAAGCCAGAGAACCATCCCCGAACCAACAACTTCTCAGATATTACCATGCTATCTCAGTCGTTTAATATGATTGCAACAATAATAATACTAGTTATAGCACAAATAACTTCAAGAGTGAATTCGTTTTCAGAAGCTGATAAGATAAGCACTTTGCCTGGGCAGCCACAAGTCAAATTCCAGCAATATGCTGGTTACATTACAGTGGAGGAGAAGCAGCAGAGAGCTTTGTTTTATTACTTTGTTGAAGCTGAAGTAGAACCAGCTTCTAAGCCATTAGTTCTCTGGTTAAATGGAGGTATACTCTTATGTACATGGCAAAACATGTTTTTTTTTAATGGAATCAGAATGAACTCTTTAGACCAAACGATGGTAGCTCAGTTGGCGTATGCGAGCTAAGTAGGTAGAGGTAAGAGCATGTGTTCAATACTCTCAGTACCATCTTTGGGAGGGACTAGTTTAAAACTTTAATCCTGAACCTGTCCCGAACAAAATTGCCTTCCGTGAAGGATATATGTGATTTATCAAAAAAAATAAAAAAAATATGAACTCTTTAGATTCATTGGAAGAAGAAATTAAGATGCTGTCTTGGTTTTTGAAGGGCCTGGTTGTTCTTCTGTTGGAGCTGGAGCTTTTGTTGAGCATGGCCCTTTCAAACCCAATGAAAATGGTCTTGTGAAAAATGATTACAGTTGGAACAAAGGTAATCCTACAACTCTGTATGTATGATATCATGCTAACCTTTTAAGGATTTAATAAAAAAATTGCTTATTGATTTCCTCCTTGTTGCAGAGGCAAATATGCTGTACTTGGAATCACCTGCTGGTGTTGGTTTCTCCTATTCTGCCAATAAATCTTTCTATGACTTTGTGACCGATGAAATGACAGGTTCTTCCACTTCATTTTGTGCAAAATAGCATTTAAATTGCTTAATAGTTAACCATCTTATAGTTTAGTTTGCATTCAAATTATGATATTCAAGATCTGATGATATTCCATTCTGTACAGCAAAGGATAATCTTGTTTTCCTACAGAACTGGTTCTCTAGATTCCCAGAGTACAAAAACAATGACTTCTTTATCACAGGGGAGAGCTATGCAGGTAGTATCTTTGTGATACATGAATAATATTTTTTTTTTTCGTTTTGGAGCTGCTGTGGAGTAATTCGTACTAGTTTTCAGGTCATTATGTACCCCAACTTGCACAACTCATTGTTCAAACCAAGACCAAGTTCAATCTCAAAGGGATAGCAGTGAGTACAAAGATGGGACATTTCTAATAGTTAAATTAAAGTATAAGAAAGATTTTGGTTAATTTGATAGCACAACAGGTTCATATGTTAATTAATATTCGCAGATAGGAAACCCACTACTGGAATTTAACACTGATTTCAACTCCAGAGCTGAATTTTTCTGGTCCCATGGACTGATATCAGATTCAACTTTCGAAGTGTTTACTAAAGTATGCAACTATTCCCAAATTAGGAGACAATCTCAAACTGGGACACTTAGCCCCGTTTGTGCAGGAGTAAATAAACTAGTGTCAACAGAGGTTAGCAGATATATTGATACATATGATGTTACTCTTGATGTGTGTCTGTTATCAGCAAATCAACAGGCTTTTGTGCTGACTCAACTGGTACACTCTTCATCCGGTCTCTCACAATCTTAATTCTCTTTTTCATCACTTGTTTTCCTATTCATTTTCATATCATCTCACATGCAGCAAGAGGGAGAGAAGATAGATGTTTGTGTCGAAGACGAAACATTCACATACTTGAACAAGAAAGAAGTGCAGGAAGCTCTCCATGCTAAGCTTGTAGGGATCACCACATGGTCAACTTGCAGCGAGTAAGTTCTATTGCCTAAAAGATGCTATAAAACAAATTGCACTCAAAGTGCTTGTTCATACCATTAATTCTCTCCTTTTGTTTGAGGCTTACATTGGTTGTTGATCACTATTTCCTTTCTTTTTACAGTGTTCTCAAATATGACATGCAGAATCTAGAGATTCCAACCATTTCAATTCTAGGGGCACTTGTTAAGTCAGGTATCAGGGTTCTGGTATACAGGTAAGTGAATATATATATATAGTTTTTTAATCACCATCATCTTAATTATGTTCCTATCATTTATTTATCAAGGCAAAACAATTTTAAGCAAGCAAAGCTATTTCTCTCTCTGCAGTGGAGACCAAGATTCAGTCATCCCATTAATTGGGACAAGATCCCTGGTAAATGATTTAGCCAAGGAGTTTGGACTGAATACAACAGTGTCATATAGAGCCTGGTTTCAAGCAAGACAGGTTAAGACTTGGAATGCAGTAAATCCTGAAAAAATTTCTTACTTTTTGCCCTGAAGTCTGACTCAACCTTTTTTTTCCAATATTTTTCAGGTAGCTGGATGGACACAAGTATATGGCAACATGTTATCATTTGCCACCATAAGAGGAGCAGCTCATGAAGCTCCGTTTTCACAACCAGAGAGGTCACTAGTGCTGCTAAAAGCATTTTTGGAAGGAAAGCCACTTCCAGAACTATTGTCTTAAATATGAATAGATAGATAACAGTGGTGCTTGTACCACAATAAGTAGAAACTCATATAAACTCCTCACAGAAATGGATTATTGCTATTGGATCACGGATCACCTTCTATTTCATTCCGTACAATGAATAAATGTTACATGTACTGTCATTGGTTGACCAAAACGAAATGATCCTACAAAAGTACCCACTAATTTATTGGTTCTACTTGCAAACATGAAATGTGATTTGACTTTTTCAACATTATTTAACATGGATATATTGTGGTGGGCCTCACGGGCCTCCACCAATTATTTTATATCGAAGAAATGAGAGGGGAACAAGGGCATGTTGGGGAATGAGATGGGAAATGAATTGGAGGAGATTGTTCTGCAAGAAAAAGTGAATCTAACTAACGGACAGGAGGCACAAGGGAATTGGTGTAGAGGATTTTGCTTTTCTGAAATTCTCTTTTGTTTTCTTTCTTTTGTATTGTTTATATATTGTGTTGGTTTGTTTGGGGGTTGGAAGCAATGGTGTGAACCTAAAGTTGACAGAAGGCAATTCTGATGGTGGACTCCCGAGGTATCACAGTTTCTTGTACCCAAATCTTGTTGATGAGCTCAAAATCCCCACTAGGATAACCGAGAGTACTTTATGGAGATGGGAACTGGTCAACAATTTAGGAGTCAAGGTGTGGGATTACAGCTACCAAACCTAAGGGTTGTTTAAAATTTCTATTTATTTGAACTAAGTGAGGTGGATGCAATTTTGGGATGCAAATGGTTGAAAAGTTTTGAGAAAATATAGTGTTGGTTTGAGACACCATTTGTTTTAGATTCAGGAAAATGGATAAATAATTTAGGTAAAAAGGTCCCAAGGCTATTGACAACAATGGCACCCATAAATGCATTTACGAAGGAGATGCTTATGTGGAGTTCTACATAGTGCGTTCAATTAAGGAGCTTCTAATCGAATATAAACAACTTCTAAAATAATCAATTAACATATTTATATAGGAAGACAACTTAAACCACGTTTCCAAAAAATAAACACACAGTGGATTGAAAAACTCATCTCTTAATGATTCAACATAAAGTGGCTCTAATACCACTTGTTAAAAACTTAGTTACTTCAAAGATGAAAACTATCATCAAAAACGATTTTTCATATTAAATCATTAATAGAATGAAATCCAGTAGAAACATACCTGAATACATGGAAAATTTGAATGAGGAACTCGTGAATTCTTGATCTTCCAAGTCTTGTATGCACAATTCGTCTAATGTTTGGAGTTTTTTCGTTTCTAATGATGGGATGTAAAACAAAATGTCCGTATGACTTGAGGACCAAACCCTTTCATGGAGAATAATGACTTCAGAACTTTTTTTTATTTCTATTTTAGCCCATCATGAAAGAAGAAAAAAGATTTTTAGAATCTACACAATACATAATCCATACCAAATAAGATGTCATTAATCCCAATAACTTAATCCATATAAGTTCACTTCAACAGGACTAATATTTAATAACTTCCAATATAGTATTAATGATATATGTAAGCCTACATATTAAATATATATCTTACACATCACACAAACCCTTTAGCAGAATGCTATTACATCTACACCCTCTTTCAGACTAGAAGCTATGTTATTGACAATCAAGTCACAGATCTTAATTAATAATGCCAGTCTCAAACTCGCATACACATCATTCGACATCTATAGGGTTTTTCCCATCTAATAACAGTTAAGACTTATTGTTTTGTTTTGTGTACACCTGAGATCTGATTCTATCACATTCTCCGGATGTGAATAGATGTGATTTTTTAAGATGTGCAACAAACATTATCCTAAAGTATAATGAGATAGTTTCCAGATCTACAATGAGAACAACTCCCTTACATATGAGACATCTTTTGAAAGAAACATAGAGCTCATCAAGATAAAACGAAGACAACCTTAACCAAGAGAGCAAAGTAGTAGCCACTCAACGTGTATTTTATAGATACATAGACTCAAAAAACTCCATTACATATAATTTGAAGATATGTACAAGAAAAGTTCAATAATTTTACTTTTGGCTAGGGCACAATGTACACTTAGTTCATAGAGATGAATAAATTGGCACACCTGGTAAGGTGGCTCCAAAATCAACAATAAAATTATTGCCCGTGACATATTCAGAAGAATCATGAATTAGGTAACGAGCTAGAGATGTTAAAGCTGGATCCGAAGTGCCTAAAGTTCTCAAAGGAAATATTTTCTTTGCCACATTATTCAGCCAATCTTTCTGCATCAATTTTTCAGTGATTTCAGATTTAAAAATTCCAGGGGATATGGAATTCACTCTGATTCTGTGTACCCCCAATTCCATAGCCATGACCTATCAAATACCATAAACAAGTTAATGATATCAATATGTTTTTGATTAATCATTATGAACAGAAACAGAAAAATCTAACATGCTTTTATGATTTTTGTGAATGACACTATATGAAAAGAACATGTTGAGTGTGACAAATTTAGAGCACAATGCCATAAGTACTGTATATTGTATTGTGGGAATACACTAGACAATTTAGAAGTCGTGGGAATCATAAATCCTAGTTATGTATTTTTGTTTCATTGGAATATAAAGGGCAGCAATAAGGAAGTTTAATTTATATTGCTTATATAGGAAAAGAATAAAAAGTTGTTCCTACCTCCTCACCTTTAATGCATACAGATAATCCTTCTATATTTGGGGGGTTTTGAAAAGTGATAGTAGCAAGCTCCTAAACCTTGAGACAAAGAGAGAACAAAAGGAAAATAGAGAGAAATATAGCTTCAATGAATATTCACACATACAAGGTCCTATTTATAATGACCCAGAAACCACGTAAAGTAACTAAGCGAATTGATATACCCTCTAACTAATAAAACCTCCTAACTGATACAACTTCTTCTACAACTACTTACTTGCTCTAGCTGGTCTTCCATTCATAAATTATCATCACCTTTGAAAGGGACCTTGTTCACAAGGTCCAAGTGAAGGTGAAACCTTAAGATCATTTGTACCTGCAAGGTGCAGGTACATCACCATCCGCTTCCTCCGGATCTCCAATCATCAAGAGGAGTTTGTTGTTTCACTTGTGATGAACTGACCTTTTCTCATCACAATTATAGCATAATCCAAGCTCACACTTCATATGTAATTCATCAGGTGATAACCATTTGACGGGTAGCGAAGATGGCAGAGCTAATTGTTGCACTGCCTGTCAAGATAGAGTGGGTGGAATACACTGCATGCTACAGAGACTGAAGGTGGATCGCATTTCAGTGGGGTGAGCATCATTTGCCAAAGTTAATTGCATAGCTTGGTGCAAATTCGTAAGCCGATGGAGGTGAATGGTTCTTCACAAATCTGCTTGAAAACCAAAGAAAAAAAGAACACATCAAAAGATCATCACTCAATCCACAAACCTAGTTCGTCAGGCTTTCAAACCCACAAATGTAGTTAACAAAGGACTCTAATTGCAACAACTTCGACAAGACCCCTGTGAGCTCCGCTTATGAAGACGCACCAAAATGCTGTCTTAGAGCATGAGTGGAATCAGTTCAAGAGATGATCATACCACCATTGTACAGCCACAAGTACCACAAAGAGGTTGGTCCTTCCTTACGCACGCCTGCCAACAGAACTTGAGCTCTTCAGGCACCTGTTGAAGCTAAAAGAACATGTCAAATTTAAAGGTCCAGTTGTTTGAATATGAACAATCAAACCAAGGAATTTCCACTTGGACGAACTAAAGCACAGAATGTGAATTTGCTATAGCAATTTTCATATGTATAGTTGGATCTCCGAGGAGAGCTTCCAACGCAAGCATGGTCTCGCGTACTTGTTGCACCTGAGCAACATGCAATGAAAATTGGCTCTAGTTGTTATAGAACTTATACTGCATTGGAGCAAGTTCGTCGATGATGGGCATGGGAAGTATGTTGATAAGGGTAATAACAGAATTGAGGTGGTTAAGGAGAGAGAAAAGCAAGAGAGTTGGTTGGAGGATTCTTCCAAAATATACTTAGAGGATGAGATAAAAAGAGGGGGAGTTTTTGGAGTGAGGAATTGATGTATTGAGTGAACCTAGGGGTTAGGTTTAGGAGGAGTTGCAGGCAGCTCGCTTGGCAATTGGCAGATGTTGACACTTTTACCAAACAAACATTGGGGTGTCAGTAAAGGGGTTGTACCTCTATTTGTTAAGAGAAATAAAGAGTGAATTGTATTGGTTTTTATTATTTTGGTATCAGGGCACTTCCGATCTAGGGGTGCTACTGGTCCAAATCCTTGAAAGAGTGAAAAGTATGGGAGTAACCAGCATGTCTGAGTTCAAAAAAACTTTGAAAAAAATGGTGAAGGTTTTAGATGAGGAAATAGAGAAGATGGAGAAACCAAGCTTTGAAATCAAGAACAAGCACAATTTTGATGCCAAAAATCAGTCAAAGAAGAATCAAGAAGAGGCAAAGGCAGATATGAGATGAAAATCAGATTTGAATAAAATCAACGCAGATACTGAAAAATATGAAGGAATTGAAGACGTATAGGTTGAAGAAGAAGAAGACGACGTTAAACAAGAAGATGAGGATGAACAACAAGAAGAAGAAGACAAAGATGGGTCTCACGTTTTGTTTGATGGGACACAAAAGATTTTCAACATTCTTCCTATCAATGGGTGTGATTTAAGAGCAAAAATTACAAAGACAGGAGAGCGTTTGCCTCTCGATATTTTGGAGCAGATAATGGTGGAAGCACAACGTGTTGAGGGAAGAGAGGTTGTTTGTAGTCGAGTCGGAGCCCTAAATGGGCGAGTGGGAAATGGGTCTATTGCTGGGAGAGGGCATTATACCTGTCCAACTCTTCCAAACAAGGCTGTTAGTGGGGAAATACAGAAGCCAGGTGTTAGAGTATAATACAAACCATTAAAAAGGTCCTCACCTAACAGCTTAAGCTTTTGGGCTGAACTGACACTTTACATAGTATTAGAGCTTCAGTGACTACGAGATCACAGGTTCAATCCTCAACGCCTCCATTTAATTAATAACTACATAACTATTGTGGAGTTTGTTAACAGAGGTAGGTGGGCTGTGTATTGTCCACCTTTCAATTCTAATGGGCTCTCGTGTGAGGGAGCGTGTTAGAGTATAATATAAACCATTAAAATCGCCCTCACTTAACAGCTTAAGTTTTTGGGTTGAATTGACACTTTACACCAGTCACCAGGCCTAATGCTTCTAACATTGAAGCGCAAAATGGGCCAGTTGGTTTAGGCCCAACCCATCTAACGTAGACTGGCACCTAAACTAGTGAGGTTGAATCTTCAGAAACCCAACGGAAAAATACTGCAACGATGAGCAAAGGGAGTGGAAGTGTGGTTGGTCGAAACCTTAACAGCACTAGTGGCAGAGGAGGGGCCAGATTTCGATGTTTGTCGCCGGAGGATATAAGCGAAAAACAACGGAGAAACTTGTGCTTTAGATGTGGTGCACCTTATTCACCTGAGCATATATGCCAAAATTCACATCTCCACACCTTGCTGGTTGCAATAGTGGAAGTCGAAGTAGGAGAAGAAAGAGGGGGGTGGCTCTAAGGTTGAGTGTACAAGGCATGGTGGGTTGGAATTCCAATCGATTTTTTGAAAGGTCATCCCATAATTTTCTGGCCATTTATGTGATTCATGAATTGAAGTTTCCAATTAGGTCAATATGCTGCAAGCAATAGGATCCAGGTTGTAGGTTTCTCACACTTGGACAAGACTCTACCCTTTTCTTTCACCTTGAGGATAAGGTGAATTTTGGCTGAAGATTTGATGGGCATGAGAAGTATGCTGATAAGGGTAATAACTGAATTGGGATGGTTAGGGAAAGAGAAAAGGAAAAGAGTTAGTTGGAGGATTCGTCCAAAATATTCTTAGAAGATGAAATAAAAGGAGGGGGAGTTTGTGGAGGGAGGTATTGATGTATTGAGTGAATTCAGGGGTTAGGGTTAGGAGGAGCTACAGGGAATGCTCTAGGTATCTTTCTGTTTCTAGAATAAGTAGTCTCTTGGCAATTGGCAGACGTTGCCATTTCTACCAAACAAACATTGGAGTTTGTACAGGGGTTGTGCCTCTATTTGTTAAGAGAAATAAAATGATGAAACCCAAAACAATTTACTCTTCCCTGCCTACACACCATCATGTTATCTATAGGGACCTTCACCATCGCACTATTTATAATAATGGTTTCCTTCTCCATGTTCACCTCCACCTTGTTACCCCGAAGATGGTCTTCATGACCCAAATTCTCTACTCTGTTTGCCCTTTGTTTCTTCCTTCCCATCAATAGATAAGCCTCTCCATCTTTACCATAGTTATTTCAATTTTGTTTCTTAAACTAGTTTTGTTCAGCATTATTAGTTTCTTCTCCACCACAATGGATCTTGTTGTTGATCATCAAACCTTCACCTTTACTTTCATTTTCTAGCTCCAAAGATCATGAAATGTCACTACCACACTAAGAACCACTGCCCTCCAAGTTCTCCTCGAACTACTTGGTTGCATTCTGAGTCACGTTCAATCCAAAGGGTTTGTTCATTCACTGCTTCAACCTCAAGAATCATTCCCTTCATTTTCATCAATTGATGCATTATCTGCTTAGGTTTTGAAACATTAGAATTCAACGAATCAGGCTATAATCCATCATCACCGATCATCTTCAAGAACACCACTGAATTACGATCGCAAAAAAACAAATAGAGAAACAGTATGAAAGATTAAAATTAAAAGAACAAACCTTTAACAATCAGAGGAAAAAAAAAAAAAAAAAGTCTCCTCCAAAAGTTTCCCAAAATAATTGAGCTATTAACTTTATTTTCTTGATGCTAACAACTCTCTCCCCACTCCTGTCTATACTGTATACTACGATTCAACAACAAGTTTCTTAATCTTCGTTTTTTTAGTTTTTGCTATAAGCATCAATCCCTTAAAGTTGGTTAGATTATTAAGAAATCTAAAAAGGAAAACAAGTAAGAGAGAGAAAAAAAATTTAAAAATGGTGGTCTGGTTTTAAGAAAAATCACATATAAAATAATATTACCTTTGTCAGCATGTTGACACCTGCCTTCGATGATGCATAGGCAGCAGCTCCAGGCAACTGCCCCCGATTTAAACCCGCAGTTGAAGAAATATTAATGATTGATCCTTTTTGCTGGGCATCACACATGCGTTTGCATACATATTTTGACACCAACCAACAACCAGTTAAGTTAGTTTTGAAAACGAAATCCCATTCCTCCTCGGACAATTTTAAAGGTGATTTGACACTTCCTGCACAAAACAAAAATAGGAAACATGACCATCCTACCAAAAAAAGAAAAAGAAAATAGGAAACATGACAACTTTTAGGGATTCAAACCCATCGGTTAAGCAATTATGTTAGGCCCTCAATTTCAAGAAAAAAAAAATCGTTCTTTATTTTTTATTTGGGCATTCAATTGACCATTAATACACAATAAAAAAGCATATTTAAGGTTTATTATTGTTAGAGATGTAATATAAAATTATCTATGTTTAAGGTCATGGTATCATAGCCTCTATGACCAAGTGATATAGAGTTTGATCCTTGCTGCTCCATTCTTTTAGTAAAAATATAAAATTCAGCACAAGGTAGGTGGACTTGTATGTTGTCCACGCTTAATGCTCGATGGACTCTTGCTTGAGAGGTCTATTAGCTTACGCTTCTTAAACTTTTAGGAGATTGGTTCATGACAATTATTATAGTCAAAGGAGTATTTTGTTTATTGTTTTAGTTAAAGGAATAATCTACCCTAAATGATAATTTGTTCGACGACCGAAACCATCTACTACTAAGCTTTGTTTTAGTATAGGAGAAATAAACCATTTCAACTGCTGCTATACTTGTCATTTCAACCGAGAGACGTTGATTCGAAATTGATCTAAACATAATAAAAAGTTGTGATCTTATCTTAAACAGACTCAATGTGAAACCCTATTTTCTTTTTTTCAGTTTTAGAAACCAAATTAAACCATTGATGGATGCAAGCATAATACAAGTATCTTACGGGCGAATAGTAAAAACTTTTTTATTTTTTTCCCTCTTCCGCTTTTTCTCTTCTCTCAGTTGAGGGCACCCTATAAAGGGTATATATCCTCAAGCCTGTCTATATTTTCAAAGTCATCCTAACTAATATTTTTCATCAAACCAACGAGTATTTATCGAATAATTAAATTTGAATTCAAACACGAAAGAAAGCTCTTGATTCTATGCTAAATTCAACTAGCAGGTCCAAATCCTAACACAGTCTATAATAAAAGAACCACTTAGTTTTTTCAATTTTTTCTTTTAATTTTCGAAGAACTTTGCAATTTTTAGCCCGAAATTTTAGTTGTCAATTTTTTAAAACTCAAATATAGTTCAATTTCAATAGTTAAACGTGAAAATTGTTGATAGCACTAAAACTACTAAACTAAAATCAACAAATAGAACTTTCCTCATGTTTGATTCGAGAGGCATTCATTAAGGAAAAAAAAGGTGGAACCCTGAGAAGTTGTCGACGAGCTAATCTATGTTCAGCATGGGATATGAGTCCTTTGAATAAGCCTTGTTCATGTCAATGTAGTCAACACATACTCGCCATTTCTCATTTGCTTTCTTTACCAAAACTTGGAGAGCTAGGTAGTGTATTGAATTTCCCTTATGAATCCACCCTCGAGGAGTTCCTTGACATGCTCTTCTATTGCTTGTTTGCACTTTGGGCCGATCTCGCTTTTCATCTAAGAAACTAGCTGAACACCTAGATATACAAAAAGATGATGATAACAAAAGTTTTTGTCAATACCTGGTATATCGGATGACATCCAGGCGAATAAATCTTTGTTTTTCTTCAAGAAGGTGGTTAGTCTCTCCTTGTGTCTATGTTCTAGGGTTCCTCCGATCTTGGTATATTTCTCAGGAGTTTCTCCTAGTATCAAGTTCTCCAATTCACCTTCTAGTTTCGGCCTCGAGAGCTGGTCAGTCTCTCGCATGTCTAATTCGACCAGCATAGCCATGTTTTTGTTGAACTTGATCCCCTTGTGACGGATTTAGGGAGGTCAGGACAGTCCCCAATTTGTGATCTTCATTGCTCCGTAATAGCAAGTATGTGAGGTCTTTTGATCTCCTCTAATGGTTACTTCTTAGTACATTTAAACCTCATTACATGGTGAATGGTTGAAATCATTGCACGAAGGCGTGGATGGTATGTTAGACTAGGATGTCGGTGTATGCTGATAGGCAATTCACCACAATGAACCATACTTGCCCTATTCTAAACGCCTCCTTGGACCCTAGAGTTAGCTTTAGCTCAATTCACCCCTTAGTATCCATTGAATTAGATGAACTCTGCGGTGTATGGCTTGAGGTTGTCCTTGTCTAGGTTTAACTTATGGAATATATCCCGATATAGGATGTCGGACGAGGTCCCATTGTCTATCAGCATTTTTTCAACTTTGAAATTAACCAGTTTTTTTGTGATAACGAGGGTGTCTTCATGGCCTAGCAGCACTCCCTTCATGACTTCTTCAGTAAAGACTAGCGAAGGAGGATTCGGTTTAATGTTGCATTCTTTAAACACGGGCTTTGTCTTGACTGACAATATTTCCTTTAAGTACTTCCTTCGTGAATTAGCCGAGTCACCTCCTACCTCGTATCTGCCATAGATCATATTGATGTCAATCTCGGGCTCTTAATACTCATCACTGTTGCGAGAGTTGTGGGACCGGGATCATGCCTAGTGGTCATCCTTCAGATAGTCTATCTTCTTGTGATTTTTCTCAGGATAGCAGCTCCGACTTCTGCAACTTCTGCTTCTACTGCGTTGCTGCCTTTTATTGCTCTTTCGTTCTTGAGTACAGATGACGTATTGCCATAGCTTCCCATCTCAAACAACTTTCTTTATGACATCCCTCACGTCTTGGCATTCATCAATAGTATGACCATAACCATCATGAAAAGCACAATATTTGGTTCTATCAATCTTACCTCAATTTCGGATGGATTTTGGCATTTCTGCTCGCCTCAATTGAGTTTAGGGGACTTTTCTCCAAATTTGAGACCTTGAAATGTTCAAGGAGTGTAGCTCTTGTAACTCCCTCTAACAGGGCGGATGCTAATGTTTTCAGGGCAAATTTTCGAGTTCTTCTTGCTCTGTTGTTCATCTAAGTCACAGCGATAGCGAGAGGGATTGTGCTGGAGCTTAGCATTTGCCCTTTCAATTTCTTCAATGTGTATGTACTTAGATGATCTTGCTTTGAATTCGACAAGGCTGGAGTTCTTGTGGAGGGACTTCGAGAGAAACCCAAAGAGGAGTCCAACGAGGAGGTGCAAAAGTGGACTCTTTTGTCCAGGTTGTGGACTTGCAAAGCTTTCACGTTGAACCTATTTAGATATTCACTAAGAGGTTCGTAGTCCTGTTGTCGGATTCGTGACAACGCTAGTGATGACTTCAGATAGATACTATTGGTGGCGAAACTCAGTCGGAATTTCTGGGAGGTCCTTGAATCTGTTGATGGAGCACAGGGGTAATGCGTTGAACCATTTAAGGGCTGGATCAGTAAGCATGGAAGCGAAAACTCTGGTAGTGAATGGATCTTTTACTCCAGTCAGGTACATGGTCATCCTGAAGACGTCTAGGTGTTCCTCGGATCTTTGGTTCTATTGTATTGGGACAGGGATGGCCATGACACGATCCATGAATGGGCTGTCATTCCAAACAGGTTGCTTGTTGTTATGCGGTATTAGGGTCAAGCTCATAAATTTCAACTTGTTCTTCCAAACAGGTTGCCCTGCGTTTGACTCTGTGTTTAGCCGGGCGATGCTCCATGTCGTCTAATCGTCAAATCAATAGTGCAACCATAACTTGGAGGGGTCATCCTGTTGAGAAGCAGTGTGAGGTATGGGCTTGGCAGGCGGGGCAGATGCAGTGGTAGATTCTCCCTCGCTCACGTGAATATGATTCACCTCTGTGTGATTAGGGTTTGATGACTGTTGCACATCCTGTTGTGCGTTCTAATGCGCATTCTGGTCAAGTTGTTGCTGTTGTGGCCATGAGTGTGGTGGCTGGTGATTGTGTGCATGTTCACTATGATGGGATAAGAATTGAAGTTTATCGTTTCCTACAAATGGCTGGGGTTTGGTGGCTGTTGCGCATCATGTTGTGCGTTCTATTGCGCATTCTGGTCTGGTTGTTGCTGCTGCAGCAGCGATGAATGTGATGGCCGGTGGTTGTGTGTGTTCACCATCGTGGGATGAGAATCGAAGATTATTGTTTTACATAGATGGCATCAATGTTCGATCCACGAGAATCGTGGTCATGCAAGATTTGTATACTCATGGAGCCTATAGAAGAGAGAGCTACAAGGGGGTGACAAATAATTGTGCACAAGAAAGGGCTCGAAGCCAATGGGGATGAAGTGTATGCACAGTAACAGACAACGAATAGGGATTTGTAGATAAACTCCATCTTTTATTTATAGAAGGGATTTACCTCAAGGTGCAAGAATTTGAATACTAATCAAACTCACGAGGGATGAATTCCTCTAATATTTGAATTATGATTAGTATAATCAGTTGCCTTCTAGAAGTTGTGCTCATGAAGTGTCTCCGAAACACCGCGCGAATTAAATAGAAATAACTGACTTGCAAACTCTCGTTAACACTTACGAACGATGGTCTCTCATTTCTTATTATTATTTGAATAAAAAAAAAGAAAACAGAAATTTTCTCAGTTGAATTACCTCTAACACCAGCGTTGTTAATCAACGTATCAATATGGCCAAATGCGTCCCAGGCCTTCTGCACAGACTTGTCGATGGTGGGACCACCGGCGCAGACATCTAGTTCCACGGCCACCGCACGGAGGCTTCCGGCAGCGGCGTCGGCCTCCGATGGCATCAACTGATTGATTTCGTGGCAGAGGGATTTGAGGCGATCAAGGCGGCGAGCTGCAGCGACGATCCTGCAGCCAGCTTTAGCGAGGTCGAGGCACAAGTCTCGTCCAAGCCCGGAGGAAGCACCGGTCACCAATACAACTTTGTTATCGAGCTTGTGCCATGTCTCCAGCTGCTTCGAGACCTGTGTAGCCATTGATTTTAAAGGTTCGAAGTAGATTTTCGAGTGAGGAGGATTTTACATAGGAAACAAATGGTTGAATTCATGTTTTAAATATTAAAATGAAAACAGCGAAATATACGGTTCATAATTTAATTATTTTAATTGAATTGAATTAGATAATATTCAAGCAACACGACAATACGTACTTAATAAATAAATAAAAAAATCCGGAATAAACATCAAAGGCAATAGAATAAAAAAGGCACTAGCACAATTAAACAGGTAAAATTATCGTCTACGACCCTAAAATAAAATTATTTTGATATTTGGAGAAAAAAGTGTAAAGTGTTTTTAGTAAAATTCATGACATAGAAAGAAAGTAAAATTATCTTCTATTTCAAGAGAAACAATTTTCTATAATTAAAACAAGGGAAAACAATTTTCTATTTTAAGAGTTTGTAAATAATTTAGTTTGTAAATATAACATTTCTTTTAAAATAAAAGCAAAACATTTATTATTTTAAATGATACAATTTTATGTTATTTTAAATGACATAATTTTATGTCATTTTAAATGAAATAATCGTGTTTCAATTGATATTTATTGGGAACTATTTATCTTATGTTGTATAAGATAATTATCTTATGCAATAGAGACAAGATAATGAAGTCCACTATCTTTTTTTTTTTAAGAAAGTGGACCCAAACCTTGTCTTTATTATATAAGATAATTATCTTATGCAACATAAGATAACTATTTCTCATATTTATTAATCTTTACATTTTTTTCTTCTACACAAAATTAAGAGGGGAAAGAATTGTGGAGAAAGAGAATGTGAAAAACTAACATATATGTATCAAAATATGGTCATTTCACTTAAAATGATAGAAAGTTGTGAGCTTTAAAATTACAAATATTTTTTCCTTTAAAATCTAACACCAATGAATGTGTCATAATAAAAATTTCTAGATTAATTATTAATTTGAAATAATTGTGATTGTATGGTTTTATTCAAATACTCTTTAGAGGAAAAATATCGTATATTTTTTTAAATTAAAAATTCTATTAAACTTGTAATATTTAAGGTAAACTATAAAATTTTGAAAAAAAAAAACAATTCTTTTCTAAGAAGAAAAAATACGCAAATTAACCACTAAATAATAAAAATTTTGAATTATGATTTATTTGTTTTAGTCCTTATATGAGTTTTTTAAATTTAAAATTCATACTCCTCTAATAAATAAGTATGATATATTAAAATGATTTATAATTTTTAAAAAGAGCTAGCTAATATTAAAAATATTTTAAAAAAATCTTGTATTTTGGGCCAATAAGTTGACCTAGGATCGAACAATCAACTTTTCATTATCAGAATGGTCAAAAATCTCATCACCTTGGTTGAATCTTACCATAGGTTATATGTTTCATTACATGGGGGCTAAATTTTACAACTAGGCTAAAGTTGATGTCCTAATGGGTTACATCTAGGGGTGATAAAAAGGCCAGGGACCTTAGGCCCGACCTATTTAAGCCTGGCCCGGCCCGTCTTATTTCATTATTGGGCTCAAACTTGAACTAACATAAAAGCCTTTTTATTTAAGAGGCCTCAGGCGGCCTCCATGGAGAAGCCCGGCCTTTGGGCCTAGGAGGCTGGCCCGTCGTTCCATTAATTTTTTTTATGAATCATTTCAACGTGACAACAAACAACGACACAACACAACGTCCCTCACTCCCTCTATTTCAACTTTCCTCTTTGGCCTCTGTTCTCTCTCTCCTCATTCCTCAACCAAGTTCTCCCAAATCGATCCCCAACAAACGCAGATCTGCAAAGCCACGCCGGAAACTCTTGGTCGGACTTCCTTCCCGCTGGCTTGTGAGGAAGGAGGCAGAGAACTGTTGTGACCTTCTTAGACTTCCTTCAAGGTATAGCTTACTCTAAGTTCTGAATATTCTGATTACTCCTCCTGACCTTCTTAGACTTCACTCTCTCACCATTGTTAATTTGATTTTGCATTCGTTATTAGGCTTTTTATTTCGATTATTTTCTAGCCCTCCATCGCAGCGTCCCTTCTAAGGTATCATCGTTCATATCAGTTATGGAGTTTCTTGGTTAGGTTAGTTAATTAAATAATTGACTCATTGGATTAATGTCAAGATGCATTAATGTCAAATTAAGAGACCACGTTGTCGAGTCGTCGACCATCCCTTCTCTGTCACTATTAACCACCGAGACCGACACCCATTAAAATCAATGATATATATGCCAAGGTATCCTCCTCTCTTGCGTATGAATAGCCGGAGACATCATAACAAAAGGTTGATTGTCTTTTTACTTGGAGCCAGTTGGTCAAAATGAGTTGGCTTGTTGGGTCATTATTTAGGGAAAATAGTGCGTAGGAGAGCGAGATGCATGAACTGAATCCCTGTGAACTTTGGAACTTATAGAAACACTGCATGATTTGTTAGAGAAGCCAAAATGCATGATTTGTTGCTCTTATTCAAAATTTATTACCTTTAACTCCACTTATATTTCATATCAAATAAACAATTCATCTACAAGTGGGTTCATTTGCATTATAGTTGAGAGAGATCACCTCTCTAATTGAGTTGGGAATCTTTTTTAACATCTGTTTATTAATACCCTTTGGCTAATTTGCAAGTAGATTCAGCTGCAAATTTTAAACCTGAAAAGGTTGAAGACATTTGGAACCTCAGAGGGATATTAAACACTTCATGGCATCGGGTACTTTTTAACTTGATTATAGTCCATTGTGAACTTTCTAAATTTTTTCGTGTATTATATTATATTATTTGGTTAAGTTCTGTTATGTGAACTATTATATTATATTATTTGGAACCACATGCGTAAACTTTTTAACTTGATAATACTCTTGTCCTTGAACTTTATAAACAAAGAGGTTAAGTTATGTGAACTATTATATTATATTTATTATATAATGAATGGTTTCCATGTATTGATCATTATTATTTAGTTCATTTCAAGAAAGCTTATGCGTGTGAATGTATACATATAACAAGCTAGACACCCTTGTATGCAGTGGAGTTTTGTAGCTTCGGATTGCTATTTTTTTATTTTTTATTTTAATGATAAATGTAGCAACCAATAAATTACTGATCATATTTTTTTTATTGCTATGTTTTGTAGCACATGCAGTTAATAATGTTGATGTTCAAGGACAATAACCACCAACACAAGATGTAGATGCAAACACCACAAACAAAAGGCATAAAACATCAAAGGTGTGGGATGATTTTCATGAGGTGGACATCCTCAATGTTGGGCCCAAGGCAGTATGCAACCATTGTAAAGCCAGATTTGCACGTGGTGGACCAGGAGCAAGCATAAGCCATCTAAAGAGGCATTTAACAAGTTGCTTGAAAAAAAAATGTCAGAACTAGGGTGGAAGGATCTTCCTCTTCTACTCCCTCAACTGAAGTTTCACAAGATTCTGAATCTGGGTTTGCTCAACTCATGAGCATGATACGTGCAAGGGAATCTACTTATTCAGTTAAGTCAGAGCTGAAGTGTTATTTGAAGAGAGTGTTTATATAAGTGAGGATAATTCTCATCTTTCATTTGATGCCTTGGAATGGTGGAAGAACAATAGCATGAAGTATAAGATTTTATCAAAGATGGCAAAAGATATATTAGCAATACCAGTCTCGACAGTTGCATCTGAATCAACATTTAGTGTTGGAGGAAGAGTCATTGATGCTTATCGGGCAAGTTTGACAGAAAATATAGTTCAAGCATTAATTTGCAGTGCAGATTGGTTACGTAATAAGTATGGCATAAAGAAAAAGCAGAAGGTATTAATTTGCTTAATTTAAATTGTTTTATATCTTATGATATTATAATTGAATGTCAAAAATAATCTGACTTGTTTTTTGTTTTTTATGTAGGAGGAGGCAACATCGCAATATGTTAAATTGTTGATATAAGTATATTAAATTGTTTACTCAGAATTTGTAGTTTTTTGTTCTTTTGGATATGCAGAATTTGGTACTACTTTAGTTTATTGGTTAAGTAGGCTTTTTGAATGATTTTGTTCTATATTATGTTGTTTGGATATACATTGAATTTATGAGTCTTTGTGGAATTATTAGTGCTGCTGATCGTATATTCTATTTGGATATACATTGAATTTATGAATTTTTGTGAAATTTTGTTCTCTTTTTTTTATTTGTTAACAGGCTTAACACAGGCTTTTATTTTTTGTAAATAAATCAGGCCACAGGCCAATATTATATTCGTAACAGGTAACAGGTTAAGGCCAGTCTGACACGTTTAAATACAGGCTTGGCCCGTTAAGATCAAAGCTCGGCTCGGCTCGGCTCGGCCCGTTAACACCCCTAGTTACATCTGCATAGGTCAAATGCCTCGCCTCATGTGTAATTACACGGGTAAAATCTTCATGTATGCATCTAATGTTCAATGCTTCATCCTCTTTGTTAGGATGTGAATTTCATACTCAAAAGATGGGTAAATTGAGTATTGCAATTTTTTTGCAAAAGTCCTATTCTTATTTCTAAATTAACATTTCAAACAAATTTTGATATATGAAAAGATCATCAAAATATTCAAACAATCCATGATATACAATTTAAACACTTAAACAATCTACACTAACGCATGCAAGATTTCCAAAAAGTAAATAAAGAGTTACTAAATAGATTCAAAGGTATAAAAGAAGGAAGACATTATTTATTTTGGTTCGATCACAATCATTTGTGTCTTGCATCCAGACTAAAGTCTTCATCTCTTTCTTTTGATGATGACAAACTTAGAATTAAGAAAATGTTGGTTGACTGACTTTTGCCCCCATTTTTAAAAATATTACCACTTTATCCCTATTTTTAAACTAATTAATAATTTTAACCTTTTGTCAAAGCTATACATCAATCTGCCATGGTTCGATAGTTGACCGACCCAGTAACTCGAGTAACTGTTGGCCAGAAGCTTATAACAGTGGGTTTAAACCATATTTTTGTCATACACATTTTTTATCCCAAATTCCCCCTCATTTTTTATCTTTTTTCCAATCCAACAAATTGACTTTCATCCCTAAAAACATTTACCCTTATCAAATCATAATCAATACACTTAGATATTCCAATTTTTGAGCAAAAAATTGATCTCATCTCCAAACCCTAATCCTAATCTGTGGCAAAGATAAGCTCAAGTTCCAAAACATATGTTGTAATTGTCTACGACAATGGTAGGCAATTTGAAGGTCCCAATAGTGCAATTATTTAAGGTCAAATGAAAACAATGCAAATCAAACATGACACTACATAGAACAATCTGAAACAAAAATTGGGGCTCCAAGGCAACCAATGCATTTTTCACTTGAATTACAGGTATGAGACTAGAAATGGGTACCACGTTTGTAACGATGTCAATTATGATGAAGATGTGGATTGTATAATCGATGCATATGTAAACTGGAAAGAGAAATTTTTTATTAAGATATATATTGAAGTTGATTCTGGTTAGTCGTCTTCTTTACCCACTCAGTCAATGCATATGAGCACTAAACGACATTATGGTCATGAAGATAGATTTGTCCGCTCATTTGCACCTCCACCAATGTTAAGTTAGATAACATCAGGGAATAGGAAGACAATGAGAAAGAGGATATGGACAGTGATGAGAAGGGAGAACATAAAAGTGTAATTCCACTTATTGATTCATCAGATATTGACGTGGGGGTGATTTTCATTCTGGTCCGAGCCCAATAAACATGTCTTCGTCAAGTCTTCATGTTGACCCAGTTAATAGTGGTTAGTTAATGAATTCCTCTTTTTATTTAACATGTCATATTTATGTAGTTAATGTATGTGATAAAAATGTCGTGGTTTTATGTATAATGCCAGATAGTGTGCCATTCTGGAATGATAGCCAATATTATCAGGGTTGGCAAACCAAGCCAACCCAGCTCGACCCAGCCTAACCCGTTTGCAACTCGAAAAAAAAAAGTCGAAATAGGGTTAGCTCGGGAAAAAAAATGAGCCAGAAAACTCAACCCAACCTGACCCAAGAGTTAGGGTTGGCTCAAAAAAATGGAAAAAAAAATAGCCTTTGTCACACTCATCCAGTACATGTAGTGGGGAAGCTAAGGAAATAATTTTCATTTGATATAAGATATTTATTGGAAAGGAAAACACTTGATATAAGATATTTAGTTGTTGAGTATAATTAAATTAACAAGTTACAAGACCAAAACAACAACTTGAAATACATCACAAAAGGTCCAATACCTCATTAAAAGTTTCCAAACAAAATTTTCCAAGTCCAACAAGATATAATGCTAAACCAAATCAAGTTTCATGAGCATTAGATAATGCTAAACATAATGTTATTCCAAGTCCCCTTATTATTCCAAGTCCCGAGTTGTCTCGGTTTTTTTTTAGCTGACTAGGGTTGGGCTGGCTCGGGTTGTCAGCTCATTTTTATCAATCCAACCCGACTCATTTAATGCGGGTTACGAGCCAACCCGACGGGTTGGTTCATTTTTTGTTATCCCTAAATATTATACATACATTTATTCCACGAGATTTTTTGACCCAAATGAGTTTCTATAGTCATGTACTAGTATATTTAGACTTGGGGAGGGCCAACGTGGGTTCAAAACACTTATTAGCAGTACCTATCCAATTAAAGATACAAAACCAAGGTTTTGACTTGGTTTCAACACGCCAAAGTATCATTTTTGTGGAACCAATGCACTCTACGTAAAGAATATAAAGGTTCAACGATTTTGATGATAACAAACAAGCATGGAAAGAAAGCTTCAAAGTGCAACCATAAAAAAGAAGTCTAAACAAGATCAAGACTCAAGCTTCAAGAGAAGTCTCTAAGTCCAAGCAATCTCCAAGTAACATAGTATAGGACTTAGGATTATTTGAAAGGGTAATTGATCCCTTACGTGAACGAAGCTCAAAGTATTTTTCAAATACATGCATAAAATCATCGTTTGACATTCAGATACATTCCTATCATGAAAATATAGTTTTCAATGTTTATAAAATGTTTAAACAATATTTTAAACTGATTTGAATCAAGAGAAAATCATTTTAGGGTGAAATCCAACCTTTCAACAGGTTGGTAATCGATTATCCAAACAATGGTAATTGATTATCCTTCATGGTAATCCATTACCTACTGTGCAGAAGACAAAATAACGGCTATAAAATGGCTAGTTTGCAAAAATGAGTGTGTAAACAGCCATGAGGGCCCTCTATAAATAGATAATATTGTTCCCTTGATGGGACACACTTCTTGGTCATTATTACTCATTTATTATCATTCTATTTGCATTATTCTTGTCTTCTTGATCATAAATTTTCTTTGAGCTTTATTCTTGTGAGAGTGTCAACAACCATTGTTCTTCAACTTGTGTTATTTGTACTTTGAGAGTACTTAGCCATTGTTAAACACCTTCCTTTGATTTCTTGAATAGTTAGGGGAGTGAACCCTATACACTTGAGAGGTCACCAAATTCCTAAGAAAATTTGGAGTGAAAATTTGTAAGGCATCAAGAGCCCGAAGTCTTGAAAGGTTGTAGTGGCTTGTCAAGTACCCTCAAGCTTGATAGTTAGTGAAAAGATTTTATCGAGCGGTTTCAGTCTGGACGTAGGTCACGGTGGTGGTGACCGAATCAGGATACATCTAGTTTGCAATTTCTCTAACCTTAACCTCTTTATTTAAGTATTGAAATTGCATTTTAGATTGTCTTTTTATATTCGCTTGCTTACTTTGTTCATCACTACACTTGCTCTCACACTTAAATTTTTTCTTTATTAAATCACTTTATTGAAGAAATAGTCTTTAAAATAACAAAGGAGGCACTTTGCGAAATTTTTTTGTAAAACTCAATTCACCTCCCTCTTGAGTATTGAAGCCACATGTCCAACAATTTTGGTTCAATAATGATGCAGACATGATTATATTGCCATGTACTCCTATATTTGGACTTGGGATGGCCCTTTCTGGGTCCATAAAAATTGTGGATGGTCCTCATCCATTTCATACCAAGTTTAATGGATAGTTCCAATATATCAATTTGAAAACTTGATTCTTGATTGATACAAAAATCCATGTAATGTCATATGAATCTATTTTCATATTTAAGTTGATTATTTGTGCGTCTAAATTGTAATAGTAGCATCAACATCCATTTTAAGCTTAATTTCATAAAATAATGCATAAATTAAAAGAAGAAACACAAATGAACATTAAGCCGCATATCAATATTGTAACGCTCGGCCGCTTGCAAGATGAATGATTGTCCCCTCAAACTAACACGAGACTTTTCAGGGTATTTTACCCTCACTCACATTTTTTGGGAAAACTTCACTGGAGGACACCCATCCCAGAATTGCTCCAAGTTAAGCACGCTTAACTATGGAGTTCTTAAGTTATGTGCTACCGAAAAGTAGATGCATCTTGTTAGTATAGGTAGTATCAATTAATTCTTATAAGTTATCCTCAACTGTACAGTCTCATACCTGCACAGTCTTTGGAATCCTTCTCTTTTGGGTGTTGATTTGATTAATTCATTTACCCCATAGCTGCAAGCCTGACAGAAGTCGTTTATTGTTTGTACCTCATCTCTTTTGCACCGACAAATATCATTAATAAAAGTTCAATACATAGTTATTAGTACATACCATACAATTTAAATATCAAAATACATTAGCATCGTAAAACAACACTACAAACATAAAACAACCCTAAACTACTCTAAGTGTGTCTCCTCGTCGTCGTCATCTTCAGCTGCAGCAAATTTATCCACGGTCGCAAGAGCCTGTCTGTATCCAACCTCCAAGTTACCACTCCTATCTTCTAAACTAGTAAAGTGATGTTGCATACAATCAACGTTGTAGATCGTCGAGTGCAATATAAGAAATTTAAAATATATTTATTAAAATGTATTTGATAAAGCAATTTTGATTCAAGAATGAAATACACATTGCACAGAGTCCAAGATAGCATGGCTATACAAAAACTCTTACAATACGAACGACACTTAAGGATGATGAATCATACAATCAACATTGTCGACTACTGCATGGAATATTAGAAATTTAAAACATATTTGTTAAAACGTATTTGATAAAGCAAATCTGCTTCAAAAATTATATCCACAATTCACAGAGTCTAAAATAGTGTGACTATATGAAGACTCTTTCGATACATCAAACTAGTAGTCAAACCAAACCCATCACCTCCTAATCACGCAACCTACAACCATAAATCAGTACGACAGATATATCATCAACCACTCGATACATCCTTTATTAAATATGGGGAAAAAAAGTAACACATTTACACTACCTCTATTTTTAAAATTATTTTCTTTCATATATTTTTTTTTTTTATAAAGGAATATCTATCCCATTGCAGCAAAAATATACTCCTTGGTGACACTCATAACCGTCGCCATCTTGTCCGATAAAGTTAGAAGTGGAAAAACTTACGCGACCACAGCCACTCTAGTCTCAAGCCCGCTCCCATGATGGCCGTGACTAAACTCCAGTCCAGTCAAATGCAGAGAAAAAAAAACCAATGATTGATACAAGTAATTTATATAACAATAATTATTAATATTCTTCAATATTTCAATGAACAACTATAAATTTACATTCTTTTTTTTTAAAGTGCAACCTTCACTTTAAAAGGAGTCTGTCTAATTGGAGACGAACACTACAAGAAAAGGTGTATTTTGCGGCGGTTGAATTACCATTTTGAGGCGGTTATAACCGTCGCTAAAGTCGTAGTGCGACGGTTAACCAACTGTTGCTAATTAAATAGTCGGGAAGGAATCAACGACGGTTGAAATTCCTCCGATGTATAGCGTGTTCAAATCATACTAAGTCCCATTGTTCATTAAAACATCCACCATTATGAAATTTATATTCTACGACGGTTGGTAACCGCCTTAAATGTCACATTCTGCGTCAGTTTGTAACCGTCTTTAAACTGAGTCGGTTCAAACCGTCGACAAATTAAATATTCTGCGTCAGTTTATAACCATCGCTAAAAGCCGTCGTCAAACGGTTGGCCACTGACCGTCGCGAATCATCGGTCGCAAAACACACATTTTCTTGTAGTCGAATTTGCATGAATCGACTGGGAAAACTTGCTGACCCAACAACGACATTATGGTAGAAACACAGGAAAAATTTAAATAGGAACTTCGATGATGATGTAGGAAGTTATTCCTTTTAGATATATTTTAAGGGATTTACTAGTGTCCTGTAACAATAAACTCGGTCCATCATGTCACAGACACATCAATTATAAGATCAATTGTTTTTTTAATAAAATAAAAACTGAAACAACAACTTCACACTAATCGAAAGGTCAGCTGGAAGGAAGCTAAAAATCCTATAACATGATACTTGATAATCCCATATTTTAACGGTAGCTAATAGGGGTGTTCATCAACCGATCCAAACCGATTCAAACCGCGAAAACCGAACCGAAAAACCGATAACCGAATAAATCGAAAATCGAAAAATCGGAAACCGAAAGAAAACCGCAAATTATAATTGGATTGGATCGGTTTTCGGATGGGTTGATGAAAATCGATCCAATCCAAACCGATCCAATATATTAATTATCCTCTACCTACTTGTCCTTTCTCCAATCATAGCCCAAAAATTTCTAAACTCAAGACCCATTAACTCATCAACTAAACCAAAAAAAAAAACTTAGTCGTGTCTCATCAACTATAGTATTGTTTAGTGATATTTTTGTATTTCAATTTTTTTTTTTACAAAGCCAATATGTACAAAAGATGTTATTTGTACAATAATCATGAAACTAATTTTAGGATATTCAAAAAACCGAAAACCGATCCAATCTAAACCGAAAAAAATTGGATTGGATCGAATCGGATTTGAAAAAAAATCTAAACCGAAGGGATTGGATCGGATGAATTTTGCTTCCAAAACCGATCCAATCCAGACCGCGAACACCCCTAGTAGCTAACGTATGGAAACAAGAGTCACCCAAATTAAAAGGAAAAGGCTCCTACTAAAAATATTAAAAATTACCATCATATCGAAAATAATAGTATAATGGTAAATAGTATGACACTAATAACATCTTAATAAATAGTTAGTGGGGATGAAAAGCATGGTTTGTAAACTACACGATTCGAAAAAGTAGTGGTCAAATCGAAATCTCAAGAGCAAATATGAAGGCAAGCATAAACTAATACTGATATATCAACCTTTAAATAAACCTAAACATTTCCCAAGTTCGAATTATTATAAAATCAATGCGGAAGCACTATATTTGTTTGTATATAACAACTTACATCCCCACAACTTTATTTACACACTAGAACCAACCATAAGCATATCTCCTAGTTCATGGCATATTTCTGAGTCCAAGAACGGGCAGTACTCTCGTACTTGGCCTTGTCAGTCTTGTACATGTGGGCAATGTCAGGGACCAAAGGGTCATCGGGGTTAGGATCTGTCAGAAGGGAACAAATTGACAGTAGCACCTGCCACAAATTGCAATGTCAATGGAAGTCTGAATACATAAATATCTATGGCAATGGCTGGTAAATTTCACTGCTATAATCAAGTGAGATGGTTAAAACATTCCTGCATTTTCCACTATTTTCTTTCTATGAAAATTCAAAACTCAATAAAAGTTACTTATTATTTTCCTATACTTAGATTTTTATCAAAAAATTTGGGAGGTTACGCAAAGAGACCCGTACAAGGAATAAGTGACAACTATGAAGACTTACCTTGGAAACTGTAAGAGCAGGGCTCCACTGCTCTTTCAGAATGTCAAGACAGATACTTCCATTGCTGTTTATGTTAGGGTGAAATACCTTCGTTCGGAAGGAGACCTACAAAAACACCACATTGTAAATACTTTTCCCAACCCAAACTACCGACATTTTTTCGACCCAAGATCAAAGAAACATGCCTAAGACATACTTCAGGCCTCAAAGAAAAGTTATAACATAATAAAAAGGTCAAAAGTTAAACATTAAAAATTTACAACAAAGCAATATCAGATAGAGGACCATAAATGCTTCACCAAGCTACCATACAAAACTAAAGATGTAAAGGGACTCTTTATCACTTGCACCTACATATTCAAATATCTGGTTTAGTTCATGTCAATGACATGGATGGTGATACGAACCTTGGGAGAACCTCACCTCAAAATATAGCTTGTAAGGTAGGAGAGCCCAAAGTCTATATAAACCCCACATCAAAACCCTATGTTTCAATGTGGGACTCCAAGTCCCATACCTTGCAATTGCATCGTAACAGAGGGTCTTGTTTTGATATTAGTTTCGTAACAAAAGCATTAATTAGAGATCATATCTCAATATTATTCTGACAATGGACAATGGTTGAAATCAATGTCATGGCATGCCACAAACTACAGGAGAATATTTGTCAAAAAACAATTAAAACTGCAAAATCAGCAATTCAATTTTTTTAGAGTCAAATATTTCAGCCAAAATACATATTAATTTCAATTTTCAATACAATATCCCATAAGAAATTGAATAAGATGATCAATCTCTTTTATGCTCATACTGTAACAGAGATAGCAAGAAAGCACTTGAATCCAACACGTTAGCTTAGGCCTAGTTAGTTACCTTTGGAGGCTTAAATGGATAATCTGGTGGGAAGTGAATGGTCACTAGGAATACACCACCAGCATAAGGACTGTCGGCTGGACCCATAATTGTAGCTTGCCAATGAAACATGTCTTCACCAACAGGGCCTGCTCGAGTGTAGAATACATAAGAATCATGATAACCTTCTTATACAAGAGTATGCTTGGCACTTGGTGCAGATATATACCTAAATATAAAATATTATAATACATGCCATACATTTATTATATATCTAACTCATTTTCATTAATTCCTTTTCATTTGTATCACTCTGTATTCATCCCAACCAATCCAAACTCTACTTTATTGTTGCAGTTGGCAACATGAACCAGCAGTCAAAAGTTCCAAACCAATTCAAATCTACATATAGCTTCTGCTATTCTCAACCCAAGGTTTTTTCCATCCCTAATCCTTATGCATTCTGCAACAGTATCCTACTTCACTATTATCGCAACAAATGTTTTCTCTCTTTCTTTCTTTTTTAAAGCTCCATTCACAAATGTTGTCACTAGCCACCCTGCTACCCTCACATTTCCTACTTCATTCACAACAGTATCCTACTTCACTACTACTGTGCTCTCACATTTCCATACCATGCAAGCAAAATGGTGTAAATTTGTACAATCCAAACCCATATAAAACAACTTTCCCTCATTGTATTATATCTCAAATTCAAACAAATCTCAATTTACTCAAAAGAATATTTTTGCATCTCGTCCAGGTATAAAGTAATTCAACCATAAATAAACCACTTTCAATCAGTTAAGAGAAGTTAAACCGTATGGAACGTTTAATAATCACAAATCATTTTCCAAATGACAAATAAATGGAAGAGATAACAGATTACGAGGAGTCAAAAAAGAATATATGAGAAATGCATTTGCACACATGAGAAAGTAGAATGATCTAGAAGTACCAACAGAACATATTAATTTTTCAGCTTGCACATATATGTACACAACTACACATGGTTCTGAGCTATTGAAACAACAGGACTATATGTGTGTGTGTGTGTGTGTGTGTGTGTGTGTGTGTGAGAGAGCGAGAGAGAGAGAGAGAGAGAGAGAGAGAGAATGAATGTCAGTGCAAACAAACCAGCGCTGCAGGAAACAGGAGGGTCCTTCTGTAGGTCCTTCAACTCCTTAGTAATGCGTTTTGAAGCCATCACAAGTGTACTACTAAGTTTAAGACACAAATTTCAGGTTTCTCACTTCTAAAATTTAACCCAAAAAAAAAAAGAAGAGTGTGAAATGATAATTATAAGTTCTAAAGCAAAAAATTATTTCTAAAACAGCTTATCAAATTTACACAAAATAGCATACTAGCCGATTCAAAGTGAGAGTACACATGATAATCTAGAATGCTTTCTAGATTTTTACCAAAAAAATAAAATAAAATAAAAGGACCCCCTAGAAAAATAGCTCACTGAAACCCAGAATTTGAACCATACGACCAACTATTAAAATTTTGAAATAAGAAAAATAAACAAACAAAAAAAACTGCCAGTGCCGTTGCAAAAAGCAAGAAAGTAAAAATAATCAACAAACAAAAGGGTAAAAGGAAAAAGTGAGATTAAACCCGAAAAACCCCAAAAATAAAATTCCTCTTTCATCAAAATCCGATCACACAAAACAAACCCCCAAAGCAAGTGTTGCAAAGGGAGGAACAGACAGCACGGAATGATCAAAAGAAAGAGAATCGAAAAGGGCACAGAGATTCGTAGCGAACCTTGCAGTCCTAGGGTTTGAAATCAGAGAGAGCAAAGCGTTGAAGGGTGGAAGGGTGACACTGATGAGACTGTTTTCATATATAATGTTGTGCGTCCATTGGATACCTACTATGCAGGTTGGTAAAACAAATTTTTCAATTTTTTTTTTTATATTTTTAATTTATTATATTTATAAAAATAGGTTATATTTGTTTTATTTTATTTTTTTCATAGGAATTTCTTGTAACTGTTTTGTTATGCTAGCATTAAATTTATTCTTTTTTATTTCTTTTAGAATGATAATTCAATGATTTTGTTGTTGGTTTCAGATGAACTCAAAAAGGCTGAATTGAATTTTATAAAAATAATTCGTTAATTAAAAATTAACTCAAAGTAACAAATCAAGATAAGGATAGAGAGAAATCAACACAATAGCTTTTACGTGGAAAATTCAAAAGGGAAGAAAAATCACGGACCCTAAAATCGAATACTGAAATTCGACGGGCAACTTGCGTACAAACTACAAAGAGTTCTCTAGTATTTTAGTTTCCTAGTCTACCTCTTACACAAATTTTCAACTGTTATCCTAGTTTCTCAGTACGAAATCATAACCCTTTAGAATTCTGAAACCCTATCACACAAGGGTTCTCAAGTTACTCTCAATTTTTAAGAAAAAGAGATATGCTGGTATCCAGTTTCCCAGCACAAGAACTGATATCCAAGTTTTCCAGTACAGACCTTCAAAAAGGTCAAAAAGAAAATTACAATTAAAGTATTTACAAAATTACAATTAAAGTATTTACCTCAATGTTTCTTTTTCTCAAGCATATAGGTAATATGAATGCCTATGGAGAAATATTCACTTTGCCAAAGGATGAATGTATGAATGTTCCTGAGAAAGCTCTTCAATTAATGCACAAGAAAGAATCTTAATCTTGAAAATCTAATTCTCGCTTCTCTCTTTTGTATTTTCTCCACTATGAAATAATATGCAATGAACCATATTTATAATAATAACATCTTAATCTATTATGCAATGCAATCTTAATTAAATCTTTAACAAAGAATATTTTATTTCTCTTACATGAAATCTAAAAATATAAAATCTATCATAATCTTTACTTGATTCTACGCTTTTCTATTTCTTCATGATATCTTCCATATCTTCTCTAATCTTCAACTATCTTGAATACTAATTCAAATTAGAATAAATATTATTCTGAAATTTCAAACAATCAGCTCATTAGTAATTTCAAGAATATAAAATATTGTTAACAAAATTAACATTAAATTGATTGTAATCATCAAAATATATTTTAAATCAATTAAACAATTGAAGTATAACAAATATTCAACATTTATGACCTATTCAAGTTTAATTTTGAGATTATATATTGGATGAAATGAAATGAAAATAATAGGTTCATCTTAAGGCTCTGACATAACATGTTTATGGAATAATAAAAGTTTCACTCGCCTATTTTGGATTTCTATTATAATAAGGAAAAACTAATATTATGTTATAGGAAAAATCTTAGGTCATGTCTGATGAACCCTTAGTTCATCAGGTTTTTGAGCATGAATTAGTATAAATTTGTGTGATTAAATGATGGAAAAAGAGGTTAATATCTTAGAATTTCCTCAACTACAAGTTCAAGAAGCTTTATTGAGAATTTGTATTGTTCTTGTAGGAAAAGCAAGCTAAAAAGGCAACTGGAGAAGGAAGGAGATTTTGAAGAGGAGAAAAATGCCTAAGTGTTGAGCGCTAAAACGTCCACACAGAACGTTTTAGCTCCCTGCTGCAGAAAGATGCCAAAACTTGCTGGTGTTGAGCGCTAAAACGTCCACACAGAACGTTTTAGCGCGCTTCTGCATTCCGAGGATGAAAAGTTGCTGGTCTTGGGCGCTAAAACTTCCTTCAACGAACGTTTTAGCGCCCTGATGTTTGAAAAAGCCTCTGGTCTCCAACGCTAAAACGTCCAAACCAAGTGTTTTAGCGGTGGAGTCAGTTGAGGACAGTTGAGCATTCACAAGGCATGGACGCTAAAACGGCCATTCATGAACGTTTTAGCGTTCAAGTTAGTTGAGAGCAGTTGGGCATCCGTCAAGCATGGACGCTAAAACGCTCATTCTGAACGTTTTAGCGCTCATATTAAATTTCAGTTGTAATTTGTAAACTATAAAAGGACAAGGGGCCTTCATACTCTGAGACACAATCCAATCCTATCATATCCCATTCTGACTTTTCTCATCACACTAGAAGAAGGGAGATCAGATCAGGTCTTTCATAGATCTGATCTGACTCCTCATTTTCTCTGAATTTCCAAATTCTTAGGATTAGTTCTTGTAATAGTTAGTATTTCCTATGTAATTGCACTTGGAGATTGAAGACTCAACTATCATGTCAATGGAGTTTGATCTTTCTTCTCTTGTTTGTATTTCAATTATGTCTTAGGAGAGTCCTTTGTAGTCTGATTCTATGGAACTCAAGTTTGAATGTATGAATGGTTAATTAGATGTTTTGTTTATCTATTATATGATTGTATGAAGTTGTCTTGATTAATTCTTCATGTTGAGAAATAGTGTAGAACAGACATGTTTACATTGTTTCTCTATTTTTGACAACTTCATCATCAGTGTTCTAGTAGTCAAGGGATTGATGCTAGGATTCTAATGTGATCTTAAGACCTTAGTAATTAATGCATGTATTAAGAAAGGAATCACCAAGGGATTGGGGTTTCTGATTAATGTGTCTATCAGGGTAGTAAGGGATTACATCTTGAGATGATAAGAAAAAGGTTGATCAACATCACATAGTAGATAATTCATAATGGAAATTGGTTCATCTATAAATTCATGTTTGAGGGAAAATGACATCTGACTATTTGTTTATATTATAATTTACATTTTATTTAATTATCAAGTTTAATTCAATTCAGTGTAGTTTCTGGTGACAAGAAATCTATGCAATCTATGAACTTTTGTTTGATTCAACTCAAGTACATATGGTTAGTCAGTGCTTGACACAAATCCTCGTGGGAACGATCTTTACTCATCATTTTATTACTTGTACGACTAGTACACTTGCTAAACGTCCAACAATGTCATAGAGATAACCAATTGTGGGGTCCACATTTTTAAAATAAAAAAAAAGTAAAAGAATTGATAGGTCCACTTTTATGTTTGTGTAGAAAAATTACTTGTGTTATGTAAAAGGAGGAAAACATTACTCATTATAATAAGGCCTTTCAATGAAGTTAAGAAGCTGAAACTTTTGATTTTTAAATTGACAGAAAATAGAATCAAACTATCATATTTATAAAATTAATATAATAATATTAATCTGTAATTAATAAATTATTGAAGTATTATATTTTTTTAGTTATATATCTAAATAAAAAATAAAAAAAGTCAATACAGTAGGCTAAATAATTTTTTTTAAAGACATTTAAAGAGATCTTAAAATTTATTTTACAGGTACATGGAGCTTTCGGATAAAACTTGAGATACATTGAGGGCATCTTTAATACACAGTATAAGATAAAACTTGATAGTATAATACCTGATGGTATAAGGTCTGATTGTATAAAACCTGATTAAATTTTAATAATATCCAGCATTTGGCATGATATTGTATAAGATAATATCATCCAATATTTGGTCATGCACTATTTAATACTAGATAGGATAAAAAAAAAGTTTAAATTTTTTTTTAAAAAATGCCTTTTAATAATATATCAGATGATATTAATTTTTATAGAAATCTATTGATCAGTATGTCCAAAAAATATATTAACTTATAAAAATAAAAATCTCTAATGTTTTAAAAAATTATATATTGAAAAATTATATTTTATTTAATATATTAATATTAAAATAATATATTAATCCTTGAGAATTGCATTGGTTAATACATCAATCACTTATCAGACTTAATTCTACCTTTCTAGGCCTGATTAAGTTATACATCATTTTAATGTATAAAGGGATATTGTTGTATAAATTTATACTATACGATGATCACACCAAACAACTAAAAATATCATAACGTATAATATAAGCTTATACTATCAGACCTTATACATCACACCAAACAGGCCTGAGTGTTATGAGATTGAAAATTGATTAATTTTTTATTACCAAACACCACACAATTAATGGTAACACATTAATTTCAGGTTTGTTAATTCATTAGTGAGGTCTTTAAACCGCAAACCCAACTCGCGAAGTAGAAAAAGCAATAGTTTGAATGCTCTTAATTTAGCCATTTTAAGAGCCTGTTTGGATCCTCTTTTCTTTAAACTAGAATTTACTTATGTTAAAGTAAAAAAAAAAAAAAAAAAAATTTAAAAAAAACTAAAAACTGTTTGGTAATTACATAAAAAATCTAGTTTAAAAGTTACTTAAAAAATACATATTTAATGAAAATTATCTCCCTCTATCTTTATAACTCTTCGTTAAAAAAAAATACACAATTCAAGAAAAATAGATAAGAGCTTAAAAAATACTACTCAAGCTTTTTGCTTTTAGCTTCTTCTTTTTTATTATAAAAAAAGAATTTTTCATTATAAAATTTTTTCTCAAAATCTGTTTGGCCTAACTTATAAATAGCTTCTAACTTAAAATAAAAAAAAATATCCAAACAGTCACTAAGAAAAATGCACTCTTGATTCTTGTCCTTACCATCCATTTCTATTGATAATTGGGATAACTTGGACTCAAATTATTATTCCGATTACAAGAAAGGTGCAATCATGGAATATATTTTCTGTGCAACTCCCTTACCGAGGAGGGGGGAAATAATCATAAAGATAATGAAAATAGATTACTTTTTGTCATATTTGGTAAAAGAATTTACCCAATACTCTACAAGTTCCTGGGAGTATTCGACCATGAAACGGGAAACTGCTTCTAGCTTCACCATTCAATAGGGCAGCTAAACCGTGATGGATCCAGAGGAAGCCAAGAACAACAACGCTAATGAGCCCCTATCAACACTCCAATGGATCCAGAGGAAGAACCTTGCAGATTTGTTTACACCATCTCTGATGGTTTACTCCGAGCAAGAATAAAGGGTCAATTGTTGGGCAATTCTTTGGGGTGATACTAGAGCAGAATTTTACGTGTATAAAGCCTAGTTTTGGGTCAAGACTAGTGCACACAAACTAGTGTCCAGCAACAAAATTTGTGGTCACTTCGGCTTTGCTGTGACACAAGTACATACATTTAATGAATTAATGAAATTTTGACCGTAGGTAACATCATAATTTACAACAAAGATACCCTCTCATTTTCCCCTCAACATTAATTTCTTCATAAATATTTCGGGCATGCATCGCATATTAATTTTAGCATACGAGGTGTAGATGTCAGCAAGTTTCATCCCCATTGTAAACAGGTATCTGCCAAACTTTAGTGTTCTTCTTCGGGTCATCAGTGAGGCTAAGATCTGTCTCACCTTCCTTGAATGTTCTAATGAACGTTTTAGCACCCATCATTAAAAACCTCTCGATCATGAATAATTGGTAATTGTTCTCAATCAATGGATCCAAGATATGGCTATAGTTTGACGAATATGCCAATCTGTACCTGCAAATTTAAAGCACCAAGAGCATAAAATTTAGTATTTGATGCCAGCCAAAATTTTCCTCCAAAAACTACAGCATATCAGAATCATTTTTGGTTAATTTCTGTAAATAATATGGACTAGGTATGATCAAGTGTCCATAAGCTGCCAAATCTAATAACCAGCAACAAATAATCCACCAAAAAAGAGACGAAGGACATGATAAAATAAAACATGAATAAGAGAAAAAATTATAACTTGAGTGCAAAGTGTTGCATATCAGGTTCAGTGAGATGTAATGCATGTTACAATTTTTGCATTTTATAAATAAATCCAGATGTTAACTTAAAAATGACAACAAACAAATAAGTCCAGCAGAACCTACATGACAAGCCTGTGAATATTGTTTCCGTGACCATTGCATAAACAAGATCAGCTTCTTGTAGCATTAACACATATTTTAATTACGGTCTAACTATTGAGGGGCATGATTTGTGCATCCTGACATGAACCAATTACCACAAAAGTTAAAACTGTTAGGTGAAAACACAAACAATATTAAATCTAATATGACCTTTCATGCAAGAGCCCTTTGGAGTTGAAGTATAGACAATACATACATCCATCCTCCCTTATGCTGAACTTTAACTTCTATTTATAAAAATGGGAGCATTAAGAATTGAATTCTAGACTACATAATTATAGAGGCTTCAATACCAATCATGATTCAATTATCTCAAAGACTTATATTGTTGGGTGAAGACATGAATGATTTTATATTACATTTTTAACTCAGCTAAAGAAAATCATTACATACAAGTTTTACCCCCCAATGAGAACATGAGAATGGTTACCTGACGGAAAGCGATGAAAAAAACCCTGGAATCCTTTCATTTGAAGCAATAAACAAGGTTCTTCCAGGAGGGACCCACTTTGCTATTCTACATATCATAAACTCAGGCCGAGTATCCCTATCTAGGTGAGGGTGGAGACTCCTTACTACGCCAAATCTATCCTTCCTGGTCTTTATTTTATCCCCACGACGAACATGGATGGCATCATAATCCCCAAGTAGTGTTTTGATCTGTGAACAAGAGTCTGATCAGCAATTGAAATGTTTAACAAAGAGAGATTCTGATATTGTTCTATTGTAATGCCCATTTTCTCCCTATATTCTGTTTTTGTTGTTACCCTCCGTTGTTGTTGTTATTTGATGGTCTTGGGCCTTCTTCCCTTCCTTCTTATATTTTAGACAAACTTCAAGGGCCCATCACAAGAATTACAATGTTCTGAATTTTGAAGGATATTTTGAGAAAAAAATCATCTATTTTTTGAATCATGAACCAACTAAACTAAAAGCTTAAACAGATGTGTAAAGACACTTTGGCTTAAAGCATGGAGAATGCATAAATCCGCCTACCTTGTGCTGAAATTTAACTTTTTAGTAGAAGAACGGGGAAAAAGGATTGACTCTGGACAATTTGACCATCAAGGCTCTAATATCATGTTACGAACCAACTATCCCAAAAGTTTAAGATGTTAGGTAAAGACACATTAATGATTTTATATTATATCTCTAACAGGTTGCATAAAAAAATTTCATCAATCCTGTCCAAAATTTATATCCTTATGATAAGTGACAGTATCTTAAGGACCAATGCAAGATTACATAGTGAGGAGGGCAATTACATTCATTCAAAGCATATGACAGCAAATGCTTATATATGGTAAATTAAAGGTAAGTTAGGTTCCTCATAGAAGAGTACATGGTATACAAAACAGTCAACTGCTTATCCTTCAGTTCATTTTGTATGAAGCAAGAAGTCACAATATCAGAGTAATCACCATCTTAACCCTCCCTCGTTGATTTGTTTATGGCTTCTCAGTGGTGCTCTACTCATGGCCATTTCAAAGGAATTACCATTACTGTACTGGTACAAAGAGACACAGGGCCGCCTTCTTGTAGTGTTGATTCTTTTTTTTTCATTGTTATTCTTTTCTTCTTGTTTTGGAGGATGTCTTGTCCTCCCCATAGTTGTACTTCACTACTTTTGTCCCAATAATTTCTTTTTCGATCCACAAAAATGTAAATAAATTTAGTTTGATTTCTGTTACAGCTCTGGATTTCTCGGAAACAATTTTTCTTTGAGGAGCATATAAATGAAAAATCATAAAATGCACACACAAAAGCCAGACAATAGCATGTCAACCATAAGCAGTTTCCAAATGAAAACTATAGGCCATTCACATAAAGTACACACCAAATTTTTGAAGCAGATATTACTAAAAAAAAAAAAAAAAGTCTTGGAGCAGAAACAGCTTCGACACATGGTTACCCGTGCCAATGGTATGGTATCGTATATCTTATGCCAGTAAGAGAGTGCATTCAAATTAACAATCCAAGCACACAGCCATACCCATAAATTAAGGTTGAATTACCTGCAGACTTATAAAAGTTCGTGGCAGTATTGCTGGAGCTATTAGAGCCTGCAGCTCTTCACTAATATTTATATCTTGAACTGTTATCTGCCAGGTATAAATGCATGTTTCATCTGATGTTACAAATGCATAGTACCAACTAAAGAAGGAAATGCCATTTTAATACCTAAATATCAATAGTAAATGATAGTCTTTTGTCAATCTTAGGTAATGTAGAAGTGAAATTTGAGGGGTATCACCATCATAAATAATAAATCAGATTATATTAACCCTAGAATTTACATTAAGCTCTAACACATTCTTGAGGAATAAAAACTTATGCATAAACATAATAAAATCTAGAAATGGGGCATGGAAAAAATGTTATGACATAACAAATACCATAAATGAAATTAAATGTGGATGATCACTCTAACCATTTACTAACAAGAAAAGAGAAATTATATGTATCGTGTACTAAACAAGCCTGGCATTCTTTTAGATAGATTTGTGTCTCAACTATATTAGAAAGCATGTTCATCTAAAGCAAAATGATTACCTCTTCAAACTTGAGATAGATATTGCGTACAGATACAACAGAAAACTTGGCTGATACAAGCAATGTAGCACCTTCTTGTTGCTGTAAGAAATAGACCAAGAATTTTTTATTTTTTGGGTCTAAGGACAGAGTAACAAAGCTCAAGTATAAATATTTCATCTAATTTTTGTTTTCCAACCATCCAAGGTTTGGCTAGGAGTTACAAGATAACAATATATACATTTGCTAGAAGCATAAAGGAACTAGGTTTTGACTAACAAGATTATCTCAGTTTCCCAGACATTTGAACACATCGTTACTGTAAAATTCTGAGTTTGCATGCAAATCATAGGTCTTGAACTTACGCAACATGTCTACTGCAATAAAGGTTACAACATAAGTCATGTTCATGAAGACTGACAGCAAAGAAAAAGGGGAAAGTTCAATTGCTCTTAATTCATTTTTAATTTTGCTTTTTCCCCTGGGATGATGTATACCCATACCCCATTAAAAGGCCGAAAAACCAAATCCTTTTTGCAATGCATAATCTTGGAAAAAGGAAGTAAATTTTGAATTGTATAAAAGAACTGATCACCAGTAACAGGAATACAAATGACAAGTTGTTTTGCCATCTTGATATCTAAGAAAGCATATTCAAGAATCAATCTGAGGAGTATAATCTAGTCAATCTCTCTATAATATTGTGGAAATAGAAAGGGAAAGAAAGAATTTACAAGTGAAGGGTGATCAAAGTAAGTTAGTGAAAACAAAGTCACAATTCAGAGTATACTCTGAGCTGCAGGACTTTCATAAGCATGAACTTAATTGCAGCCTCCTAAGATAGGGGAGTGCAAAGGAAGGTGCTAACAAATTTGGAATACTCCACCAGACAATATTACGGATAACACCTCCATTAGATTGATCACGACATTCAAATTTCTGAAAGATCTGCCCAACCTATCTCAACATGGAAGCAAATGAAATAATATAATAATGGTAAGAGAACACAGGAAAAAAACAAAATAACAGAGAACATAGAAAAAAGCATTGCCACAATGACCTACATAAATGCATTTCATAGATATAATAGCTGTGAATAAGCGTAGCACCTAACTTGTAGCAATCATGTTAATGAGAAGACTTCTGAGGAAGCAAGATACTCTCATAAAAATGATCTAGAAAATTAAATCAGAAAGCACAGTGTAAGAAATTTATTTTAACCCCGAAGCCGTGTCTGTAAAATGGTCAATGCCAAGAGTTTTTGCATAACTAGAAAAGAAAGGTAAAGCAAAGTGTGAAGTCAGAAGAAAACAAATTGGCCAAGAGATTAGTGAAAAAGGAAGGAAAAAAGAAGCAAGATTTTGCTGCAGTTGACAGAATGCAGGAATGTTAGTAGTTGAAAGAAAGGAAGTGTAGCAGCAGCTTGCAGAAGAATGAGAACATCAGGAGCACAAGTATACTGGAGGCACCATGTTCCATCCAACATGGCCAAATTGATAGGCTCACCCATGTTGCACCCCTCTACATTCACCTGCCAACCAAACCAAACCAAATACAGCTTATATTTAGTGTGGACTGAATGGACAAAAGAAAATAAGGAACTTACAAAATAGTACCAGAGCCTCCTCGATAGAAGAGCGTTGGTCAGGAGTTGTCAAGAGCCCCCTTTGTGTGTCTTGGAGAGAGTTCAAAAGTTGATGCTTTTTGTTCTCTAACACAGAATCATATGCCTTAAAACCCGGGAAAAAAAAAAGTTGTTAGTTAACCCCAGTTTGTGTTGGAAAGAAAATAGCAAGCATGAGATGAGAGGCATAAGAAGAGCAACCTGAGCTGAAGGTATGGTCATGGACATGGAGAGTTTCCAGGTGGTTGATCTTAAAGGCCTAACCAGGTAATTTGGCCTCCTTGTAGTAGTAGTAGTAGTGGTAGATGGTGATGGTAGGTACAAGGGTGAACGGAAAGCCAAGTCCATAATATTGCAAATCTATATTTGGGCGAATGTTACTATCCAAAATGCATAGCTAAATAGTGAGTAAATCAAAACAACAATGAGGAGCCAAATTACCTTCCCCTTTTCCTTTTCCTTGTAACGTGGTGCTATGTTTGCTTCGCCTTCTCTATCTCAGGGAAGGAGTACGAAAGCGACACACATGGCTCGGGTCGGCTGGGCCTTCTTCAGTTCTTGCGGAGACCATACATACAGCCATGTATGCCATTGAAACAAACAAGTTTTTTACTTTATCCTTTTCTCTCAAAAGGAACTTTTAAAATTATGTGTCCTAACGACCACCTTGAAATTTCATTCATATATAAAACAAACAAGCGCACACACGCACATTCCATAGAAAGTACTGTTTGGCATTCGGTATCATTTTGATAGACTTCAATTTTATTTTATTTCGGGAAATCACTGTAGACAATATCTAAAACAATACCAGAGACACCCGTTGTTGCTTTAAAACAACAGACCATCCAAATCCAATGACAAGAAAGGTTTTGAGGTTCTGTTTTGTTAAGCTCTTACTACAATATAATGGTTTCATTTAGTATTTAAAGGATTATTGTTTTTGGGCATTGCATAATTGTGGTTGCTCATGATTTTCACGAGTTTAATTTAGTGGTCTGCAATAATAAATCTTTAAAAATATTAACCCAATATATGCAGAGTGCACTCTGAAGACATATCAAAATAACTCAGTCAACATATCAAAATGAAAGCAAGTGTGACTGTAAATTGAAACAACCCTAACTGTGTGTTTTCTGTCCATCCTAGTAGGACAATAAGCACCAGAAACATGAAAAACAAATCATTTCCACAACTTCCGCAGTGACATATTTTTCTCGGTTTCCTTTTTCATCACCTTGGCCACAGCCATCTCAAAATCCTCCTGTGTCACATGTACCCTCCTCTCCCTCAAAGCAAACATTCCAGCTTCTGTGCACACAGCCTGCATAAAAGAGACACAAAAATTAAGGATATTCAGGTTAGGACACACTTAAAAGAATGCATTAATTTAAGCAGACAATATAAGCAAACACATTGCTCTACAATTGGTTTAGTATACTTGAATATAAAATAATAGAAGAATAATATGTTGTGTATTGATCTGTGTCAAGGAGTTACAATATATAGAGACCCTAATGGGCTTAAGTGTAAGGCCCAAACCTAATCCAAACCTAATCCTAATACAGTCAGAATACAGTCAGACTATTTACGGATAAGACAGAATCCAATCATATCTAATCAAATCTAATCATATCATATCTAATATTCTAACACTCCCCCTCAAGCTGGTGCGTATATATTATGAGCACCAAGCTTGTTACAAATGTATTCAACCTGAGGACCTCTAAGAGCTTTAGTGAAAACATCTGCTAGTTGATTAGATGAGTTGACAAAAGCTGTCTTGATTTCTCCTGACTGAATCTTTTCCCGAATGAAGTGACAATCAATCTCTATATGTTTGGTCCTCTCATGAAAAACAGGATTAGAGGATATATGTAGTGCAACTTGATTATCACAGATGAGTGTCATGGGTTGTTTCTGTTCACAAAGATGAAGCTCCTGAATCAACTGCTTTAACCAGATCAACTCACAGGTAGTATTTGCCATTGCACGATACTCAGCTTCTGCACTAGAACGGGAAACAACAGGTTGTTTCTTGCTTTTCCATGAGATTAAGTTTCCTCCGAAGAAGACACAATAACCAGAAGTAGAGCGTCTGTCCGAGGGTGATCCTGCCCAATCGGCATCTGAGTAACCACAAATTTCTGTATTTCCCTGATCCGAATACAACAAACCTTTTCCTGGTGCTCCTTTGATGTATCGGAGGATCCTCACAGCAGCATCCCAATGTGAATCACAAGGGGAATCAAGGAACTGACTGGCCGTACTGACAGCGAAAGAAATATCTGGCCTAGTCACAGTAAGATAATTGAGCTTCCCAATTAGCCTCCGATAACGTCCAGGATCAGATAACGGCTCCCCCTGTCCGGGTAATAACTTGACATTAGGATCCATAGGTGTATCAACTGGTTTACTCCCCAACATACCAGTTTCTTCTAGGATATCCAAGGCATATTTCCTTTGACAGATAGAAATGCCCTGTCTTGATTGCGCCACCTCAATTCCCAAGAAGTAACGCAGCTTCCCAAGGTCCTTTGTTTGAAATGTACTAAACAAATGCTGTTTTAACTGACGAATTCCGTCTTGATCACTTCCGGTGAGAATGATGTCGTCAACATAGACTAACAAATAGATACACTTATCAGGAGATGTAATCCTATAAAACACAGAATGGTCAACTTTACTGCGGATTAAGCCAAACGCCTGAACAGCAGAACTGAAACGACTGAACCATGCTCGAGGAGACTGCTTGAGACCATATAAGGATTTCCGAAGACGACACACCTTTCCAGACTCCTCCTGAGCAACAAAACCAGGTGGTTGCTCCATGTAAACTTCTTCTTGTAAATCACCATGAAGAAAGGCATTTTTGATGTCAAGTTGAAGGAGTGGCCAGTGACGAACAGCAGCAAGGGCAAGAAAGAGGCGGACTGACGCCATCTTAGCGACCGGAGAAAATGTATCGCTATAATCAAGGCCAAAGATTTGAGTAAAACCCTTGGCAACTAAACGTGCCTTGAGACGATCAATATGGCCATCAGGTCCAACTTTCACAGTAAAAACCCAGCGACAACCAACTATAGACTTCTCTGGAGGAGCAGAAACAAGGTCCCAAGTGCCATTGGAATGAAGTGCAGTCATCTCATCAAGCATTGCTTGACGCCACCCTGGATGGGAAAGTGCTTCACCTGCGGTCTTAGGAATAGAAATAGAAGAAAGACTAGAAACAAAGGTGAAATGAGGTGAAGAATGACGGTCATAACTCAAAAAGGTATAAAGAGGATAAGGGTTACGAGTAGTACGTGTACCTTTTCTTTGAGCAATGGGAAGAGTCTCTGATGAAGGATCCGGAGGGGAAGAAGCAACAGCAGTGGGCGATGAGTCAGCAAGAGTCGAGTCGACAGGAGGCACAGTTTTGCGACGCTGATAGGTGAGAAGTGGACGGTCCTCAGGTATAGAAGCAATAGGTTGCTCATCTGGAATAGTAGCACCTGCAGCTGGCAAAGACAAGTCAAGAAAAGGGACAGGAAGGACATGATCAACCTGTGACATCTGAGATGGGATAGAATTAAAGGGTTGTTGATCAAGAAAAGTGACATCAGCGGAAACTAAGTAACGCTTAAGGTCGGGAGAATAACAACGATAACCCTTTTGAAGACGAGAATAACCAAGAAAGATACACTGAAAGGCTTTGGATGTTAACTTATCCTTACCAGGAGTGAGATCATGAACAAAACAAGTACAACCAAAGACATGTGGAGTTAGAGGATAAAGAGGAACATCTGGAAGCAATAGATTATGAGGAATGTCATTGTGGAGCACAGATGAAGGCATGCGATTGATGAGAAAACAAGATATGAGTACAGCATCTGCCCAGAAGTGAAGGGGAACCTGCATATGAATAAGAAGGGTACGGGCAGTTTCAATGAGATGTCTGTTTTTACGTTCAGCCACCCCATTTTGTTGTGGAGTGTGAGGACAAGTAGTTTGATGTAAAGTACCTTGTGTGGCCAAGAATTTAGAAAAATCAATAGAAACATATTTCTTAGCATTATCACTACGTAGAATACGAATAGAAACACCAAATTGAGTATGGATCTCAGTAGAAAACTTTTTATAAATGGAAAATAGCTCGGAACGATTTTTATTAAATAGGTCCAAGTGCAACGGGAAAAATCATCAATAAAGGTAACGAAATACCGAAAACCTAAGACAGACAAGGTACGACTTGGACCCCAAATATCTGAATGAACAAGAGAGAAAGGGGCATCAGCTCGTTTATTGACTCGACTGGCAAAAGAGGAGCGTGTATGCTTCCCTTGTTGACATGACACACAATCTAAAGACTGAAGACCGGACAAAAGAGGAACCATTTTCTGCAACTTTGAAAGACTTGGATGACCAAGGCGACTGTGGATAAGTTGTGGAGATTCTGTGAGAGAGCATGCTACTGAAGGACGAGGCACATCCAGATAATAAAGCCCTCGTGACTCACGACCCACTCCAATCATTTTCCCCGTACCCGAATCCTGCACAGAAACAGAATGGTTAGAGAAAGTAATGGTGCAAGTGAGGGAGTGCATCAACTTACTAATAGAAATTAAGTTATAAGGGATGCCAGGAATGTAATAGACAGATGTCAGGGCCAAGGTAGAGGTCGGACGAGCTTGTCCAATCCCACGAACTGGGGCTTTGGTTCCATCCGCAAGGGTAAAAGACGATAAATGATCAGAATAAGTAAGAGATGTAAAGAGTTCCTTATTACCACAGAGATGATCGGTAGCACCGGAGTCAAATATCCAAGTGCCAAGTGATGTAGAATGAGAAACACAAGCAACAGGATTACCAGTATAAGGCTGAGACTGAGGAGAAGCCTTCCTCAGAGGGGTTTGGAGTACAGCATAGTCTGAACCTGAACCAAATGATGCATTGTCTGACTGAGCTATATTTGCAACAATAGAAGGAGAGTTAACCTCCGAGAGATCAGGAGATGCTGCTGCCATTTAAAGATAAAATATAAAAGCCGTAAACGAAGGCAAACGATATCCAATCAAGAAGAACCACGCGTCTAAGGTCAGACCCACAGAGAAACAATCACAGATCCAGAAAGGGGAGGAGAAGGCGAGCTTCTCTGTCCAAGACCGGCCGGAAAAAGCCGCTGGAATAGTGCTCACGCGCCGGCAGAAGGTGGCGCGTGAAGCCCACGCGCAGAGAAGACAGGTGGCGCGTGACGGCGCGTGGGAAATGCGTTGCTGACCGAACCACCACAGACCTGGTCGTCGGGAAGAGAGGGTCCTGATCGCGTGAAGTTTGGTCGGAAAAGTCGCCGGAAAAAGTCTCCGGTTGCCTGAACAGTGATTCTGACGGCGGGCGGTGGTTCCGGTGGCCGTCGGAGGTGCTGACACGTTTGGAAAAATCACTCAGAGGTTGTTTACAGCCCTAGAAGGCTTGCCGGAAGGACGCACGGCAAGAAAGAGGACTCCTAAGCAGTGGGCTTAGGTTTTAAAGCAAAAAACAAGGTTTCTAAGCGGAAGCGAGGGTTCCCAGAACGAAAGAGCTCTGATACCAACTTGAATATAAAATAATAGAAGAATAATATGTTGTGTATTGATCTGTGTCAAGGAGTTACAATATATAGAGACCCTAATGGGCTTAAGTGTAAGGCCCAAACCTAATCCAAACCTAATCCTAATACAGTCAGAATACAGTCAGACTATTTACGGATAAGACAGAATTCAATCATATCTAATCAAATCTAATCATATCATATCTAATATTCTAACAAGTATGAATACTTAAATTCATCACTATATGCTTTTATCATTATGATTTTTGACATGGATAGTGCATTTACCCCATTCGACAAGGAAATATTATATGAAAATGAAGGCACCTATTATTTAAATAAGTGCGACCACAGAGTAATAAATCACAAAAGCAAAGGACAATTTTTAAGAGGATAGTAGAGAAGCTAGAAAAACCAAAAATGCAATGCAAATGAAGTGGAAAATACCTTAAGCTCAGCACCAGATGCTCCATTCATCTTCTCAGCAATCTTCTTCAAATCAATGCCACGCATTAAATTCATTCTTCTTGAATGGATCTTCAGAATATCTAGCCGCGACTACATAAAAATGAATACACAGTCAATTTCAGGAATATCTGTTATCAATGCAGAAGGCGCATCTTCTTTCTGAGTACAAGAATATTAAAAGGTAACATGAAGGCAAGGATGGAAACCTCTTCATTAGGGTTTGGAAATTCAATCTTCCGGTCAATCCGTCCAGGTCGAAGGAGGGCTTGATCCAGGATATCAATCCGATTTGTGGCCATCAAAACCTGTAGTTACATATTTCTCTTCAGAACTTCCTCAAAATATTGTGAATTATATCTCAAAATAGTCAGATAAAATTAATAATCTCTCTTTATCTGTTACGGATTTCTATTTACTGCAGTAGACACCATGCAAGTTTTGAAATTCCCCTTAATACACTATAGGAGTATAGCACCATAATGAAGCAACATGTGTCACCTTGATCTTATTTGAAGCTTCAAATCCATCCAACTGGTTCAAAAGTTCCAGCATAGTGCGCTGTACCTCACTATCACCATTACCACTTCCAGATTCCATACGGGCTGATCCAATACTGTCAATTTCATCCATGAAGATAATTGATGGAGCATGCTCCCTGTGAAAAAGAATGGCGTTCAGTGTTCCATCATAATAATTAAACAAGACTTCAGACAACATATTTCATTCTTTTAGATTATCAGAACATGGATATAATAAAACAAATATGTCTTGGGGAATAAAATTGTCCATTTTGGTCTTTTTAAGTGTCGCTCAGTGAAAAATGGAAAAAGGACATAATATCCACGCAAATTTCAGTCATACATTCTATGCATCTAACTCCAAACTGGACAATTAAAATCTCATTAACAAGAAATATATCTTCACCCTAAGTTAACTTATGCCCTCTCTTATAAATATCTTCAACCCACGAAGTCATGAAACCAAGAAGACATCTTTTTCCCCCTTCTATTTTGGTGTAGGGCAAAAGATAATGATTGGATTAAGCTGAGTAAAGAGGATAAACCTGGCCATAACGAAAAGTTCCCTGACCATTCTAGAACCTTCTCCAATGTATTTCTGAACTAATTCAGAACCAGACACCCTGATGAATGTACAATCAGTATGATGTGCCACTGCCCGAGCCAACAAAGTTTTTCCTGTACCAGGGGGGCCATAGAGCAGGACACCCTGTTATATGTGAAAGAAAGTCAGCAAACAGAAAAAACAACAACTAAATAAGCTGACGGAAGGACGGAAAATTTGGCAATAACCTCAGAATAAGATACTACCTTTGGTTGTGCTATTCCTAGACTCTCAAACAGCTCAGGATGTTTAATTGGTAGCTCAATGACCTGTAAATTTGATCACATACATAAGGCCCAGAAACAATAATGCTTTTCCGAATATATAATAGTACAAAACATATATAGAATGTCAGGCAATGTACCTCTTTTATTTCTTTGATTTGCTGGTCTAAACCACCAATCATGTCATATGTAGAATCGGGAACCTTTTCAACTTTCATCAGGTTGACCAGCGGATCAACTTTGCTTGGCAGAACTAAATGAAGAACATAACTGTCATTGCGGAGGGCAACTCTAGTTGACGGAGTAATCTTTGTAATGTCAATATTTTTATCAATATCGACAACATATTTTCCTTCTGGATGGACCTGAAAAAAGTAAAAAGGAAAAATCAGTACTTCAGCTAGGTTTTGATCCGGATTTATAAAATTTCATGTACAAATTAACATTACCAGCCTTTGACACACGAGAGATAGAAAGAGAGAGAGAGAGTTAGAATGGAACATGAGCTGACCTTGACCAAGACTTTGTTCTTGCCCATAACTTTGACAACTTCACCGACATATGAGCCAGGCTCCTGAAGAAGCTGCAGTTCTTCTCGGAGCATCCTCACTATCAAGATTGGCATAATTGAGAATATCAAGGATTAATTGATGAAAACTAAAAACAAAAAGTTAACTAATAGGATTTGTGTCATTGCAATGAAATTGAAAAAATCGTATTAAAAACAAGAAAAACAAAACAATAGGTTAATAAGTAAAAGTAAAGAATAGGGTTAGGGTTAAGGGTAGGGAAAACGTACCCCTAGAATTAAGCTCGTTTCGCTGAGCCTCGAGACGATTGAGGTTGTGGGTCTTTTGGCGGAGGAGGAGCTGAAGCTCATGGATGTGAAGAGAATAGTACTGGCGGAGACCCTCTCCCTGCTTGGTAGGCTTGGCGGAGCAATTCTCCTCCGGTGCGATAGCCATGGTTTCCAAGATCTAACGAATTGATTCCAAAACAAAACCACCTCTGAGGTAGTAATAGACGTTAGTAAGGACCTTAGTAATGCGTTTTGAAGCCATCACAAGTGTACTACTAAGTTTAAGACACAAATTTCAGGCTTCTCACTTCTAAAATTTAACCCAAACAAAAAAAAAAAAGTGTGAAATGATAATTATAAGCTCTAAAGAAAAAATTATTTCTAAACCAGCTTATCAAATGTACACAAAATAGCATACTAACCGATTCAAAGTGAGAGTACACATGATAATCTAGAATGCTTTCTAGAGCAAAAAATTATTTCTAAACCAGCTTATCAAATTTACACAAAATAGCATACTGGCCGATTCAAAGTGAGAGTACACATGATAATCCAGAATGCTTTCTAGATTTTTACCAAAAATAAAAAAATAAAATAAAAGGACACACTAGCAAAATAGCTCACTGAAACCCAGAATTTGAACCATACGACCAACTATTAAAATTTTGAAATAAGAAAAATAAATAAACAAAAACAAAAAAACTGCTAGTGCCGTTGCAAAAAGCAAGAAAGTAAAAATAATCAACAAACAAAAGGGTAAAAGAAAAAAGTGAGATGAAACCCGAAAAATCCCAAAAAAAAAAATTCCTCTTTCATCAAAATCCGATCACACAAAACAAAACCCCAAAGCAAGTGTTGCAAGGGAGGAACAGACAGCACGGAATGATAAAAAGAGAGAGAATCGAAAAGGGTACAGAGATTCGTAGCGAACCTTGCAGTCCTAGGAATTGAAATTCGATCAGCGAATAGATAGAGACAGAGAGAGAAAACCGTTGAAGGGTGGAAGAGTGACACTGATGAGACTGTTTTCACATGTAATGTTGTGCGCTGCGAAGCAGGACTCTGATGTGTGCTGTTCGATACTGTACGACACAATTCCACGCTTTAACACGTGTTATATAAATTTAAAAAAAATTCAAAGATTGAGATTGTGTTGGTTAAGTTTTTAATTTCAACTATTAGATTCGTTCAATTTCGATTACCATTTTATTAAATTTAATATAAATATTTGAGATATCTTATGTTTCTTTGCAAAATTGATGAATATTATAAGTTTAGTTTTTTTTGTTAAAATATTAAATATTAAATATAATATACACTACATAAATTAAAGATATTATTTAATATAAAATGTGTCCTAATGTATCAAAATTTGACATTTTTTAAAATTAATGTGTCAGAATGTCATGTCGTATCGTGTCACGTAGCCCGTGTCAGGTTGTGCGTCCATTAGATAGCTACTATACAGGTTGGTATAACAAATTTTACAATTTTTTTATATTTTTAATTTATTATTTTTATAAAAATAGGTTATATTTGTATTTTTTTTTTCTGAGAACTTCTTGTAACTATTTTGTTATGCTAGGATTTAATTTATTCTTTTTTTATTTCTTTTAGAATGATAATTCACTGACTTTGTAACCTGTTCTAGTTTGATTGTGAGATTATATATTGGATAAAATGAAACGAAAATAGTAGGCTCATTTTTAGGCTCTGACATAACATGTTTATGAAATAATAAAAGCTTCACTCGCCTATTGGGTTTTTTTTTTGTTTTTTTTTCTAAAGTATGTTTCAATCGACACATGATGACTAATCCTTTTTTTTTTGTTGCTTAAACAACCTAACTATTAGAGGTGAAAGTGAGCTGCGTCAAGCTTTGTTCCGAAAAGCTCAAGCCTACATAAAAAAAAAAAATTAATTAGGCCTGACCCAAGCCTAGTACGAGTCTAACTGTTAACCTGACTTGACCTGTTTATAAAAAACAAATGGCCTGGCCTAGCCCGTTAGTCTGCTAATTTTTAACTTCAAAGCAAAACCATGAATCAACTTTACAAAATACTCAAATTATGTTGCTAAACCAAAAATCATAATTTCAACGTCCAAACAGAATCATGAATCACAACAAAACTCATACAATCTGCATTTAAGTCAATTTCAAAAACAAAATGCTCAAATTAAATAACATATAATTTATCAGATCCAACAAACAAATTCATACTATGTAAATTAAAATAACTACATGAATCCAACAAACACATCATGATGTTTGTAGTAAGTATAACATCTCCCAAAAATCTTTTAATATATACACACAATCTAACATGTTGAAATGTTGGTTCCTCCTATATAAGAAATAATGCCAGATTTCTATTAAAATATAATCAAATATAATTAAGTTATAAATAACTATAATTGATTAAATTTATATCTTTTATTTTTTCTTCAAGTCATACTTATTTTATTTTATTTTATTTAAAATAAATAGACAATATAGGTCGGCCTATAAGCTTGTAGGTCAGGCCTTGTGAAAGTGAGATTATGGCCTTTTTATTAAATAAGTTTTTTAAAGTCCAAACCCGGCCTATTTTATAAAATATACTAGGTTAGGTCTGGCCTGACGTAGGCTGAACCGTAAGCCCTTGTAGGCCGACCCGATCCAGTTTCACCCCTACCTACCAGCTATTTACCAACCTTTTAGGCCTTTCAATGAAGTTAAGAAGCTGAAATTTTTGATCTTTAAATTGACAGAAAATAGAATCAAACTATTATATGATCTATAAAACTAATAATATTAATCTGTAATTAATAAATTATTGAAGTATTATAAATTTTTTAGTTATATATCTAAATAATAAATAATAAATCAATACAATAGGCTAAATAATTTTTTTTAAAACACATTTAAAGAGATCTTAAAATTTATTTTGCAGGTACTTGGAGCTTTTGGATAAAACTTGAGATACATTGAGTGTTATGGGATGGAAAATTGATTAATTTTTTTTATTACCAAACACCACGCAATTAATGGTAACACAATAATTCCATGTTTGTTAAATGATTAGCGAGGTCTTTAAACGGCAAAAACCCAACTCGCGAAGTAGAAAAAGCCGTAGTTGAACGCTCATAATTTAGCCATCTTAAGAAAACTGCACTCTCTTGATTCTTTTCCTTACCATCCATTTCGATTGATAGTTGGGATAACTTGACTCAAATTATCATTCCGATTCACTACAAGAAAGGTGCAATCATGGAATATATTTTCTGTGCAACTCTCTTACCAAAAGAAAAAAAAAAAAAAAAAAAAGATGACAGAAAATAATCATAAAGGCAATGAAAATAGATTACTTTTTGTCATAGATATACCGAATACTCTACAAGTTCCTGGGAGGATTCGACCATGAAACGGGAAATTGCATTCAGCTTCACCATTCAATAGAGCAGCTAAACCGTGATGGAGCCCTCTAGAAATTCACCAAATCAGAAATAAGCTAACAGCCACAACCCTAATTCCCATAGGAAACCAAAAGGAATGGGCAAAATGCTCCCTAGCTAGATAAGTAGAGGGACAAATCTCTCTTGCCAAGAGGAGGAAGCCAAGAACAACGTTAATGAGCCCCTATCAACACTCCAATGGATCCCGAGGAAGAACCTTGCAGGTTTGTTTACACCATCTCTGGTGGTTTACACCGAGCAAGAATAAAGGGTCAATTGTTGGGCAATTCTTTGGGGGTGATACTAAAGTAGAATTTTACGTGTACAAAGCCTAGTTTTGGATCAAGACTAGTGCACACAAACTAGTGTCCAGCAACAAAATTTGTGGCCACTTCAGCTTTGCTGTGACACAAGTACATACATTTAATGAATTAATGAAATTTTGACCGTAGGTAACATCATAATTTACAACAAAGACAACCTCATTTTCCCCTCAACAATAATTTCTTCTTAAAGATTTAGGGTATGCATCGCATACAAATTTTAGCATACGAGGTGTAGATGTCAGCAAGTTTCATCCGCATTGTAAACAGGTATCTGCCAAGCTTTAGTGTTCTTTTTTGGGTCATCAGTGAGGCTAAGATCTGTCTCACCTTCCTTGAATGTTCTAATGAACGATTTAGCACCCATCATTATAAGCCTCTCGATCATGAATAATTGGTAATTGTTCTCAATCAATGGATCCAAGACATGGCTATAATTTGACGAATATGCCAATCTGTACCTGCAAATTTAAAGCACGAAGAGCATAAAATTTAGTATTTGATGCCAGCCAAAAGTTTCCTCCAAAAACTACAGCATATCAGAATCATTTTTGGTTAATTTCTGTAAAGAATATGGACTAGGTATGATCAAGTGTCCATAAGCTTCCAAATCTAATAACCAGCAACAAATAATCCACCAAAAAACAGATGAAGGACATGATAAAATAAAACATGAATAAGAGAAAAATCATAACTTGAGTGCAAAGTGTTGCATATCAGGTTCAGTGAGATGTAATGCATGTTACGATTTTTGCATTTTATAAATAAATCCAGATGTTAACTTAAAAATGACAACAAACAAATAAGTCCAGCAGAATCTATATGACAAGCCTGTGAATATTGTTTCCGTGACCATTGCATAAACAAGATCAGCTTCTTGTAGCATTAACACATTTTAATTACGGTCAAACTATTGGGGGGCATGATTTGTGCATCCTGACACGAACCAATTACCACAAAAGTTAAAACTGTTAGGTGAAAACACAAACAATATTAAATCTAATATGACCTTTCATGCAAGAGCCCTTTGGAGTTGAAGTATAGACGATACATACATCCATCCTCCCTTATGCTGAACTTAAACTTCTATTTATAAAAATGGGAGCATTAAGAATTGAATTCTAGACTACATAATTATAGAGGCTTCAATACCAATCATGATTCAATTATCTCAAAGACTTATATTGTTGGGTGAAGACATATGAATGATTTTATATTAAATTTTTAACTCAGCTAAAGACAATCATTACATACAAGTTTTAGGTCCACCCCCAATGAGAACATGAGAACGGTTACCTGACGGAAAGCGATGAAAAAAACCCTGGAATCCTTTCATTTGAAGCAATAAACAAGGTTCTTCCAGGAGGGACCCACTTTGCTATTCTACATATTATAAACTCAGGCCGAGTATCCCTATCTAGGTGAGGGTGGAGACTCCTTACTACGCCAAATCTATCCTTCCTGGTCTTTATTTTATCCCCGCGACGAACATGGATGGCATCATAATCACCAAGTAGTGTTTTGATCTGTGAACAAGAGTCTGATCAGCAACTGAAATGTTTAACAAAGAGAGATTCTGATATTGTTCTATTGTAATGCCCATTTTCTCCCTATATTCTGTTTTTGTTGTTACCCTCTGTTGTTGTTGTTATTTGATGGTCTTGGGCCTTCATCCCTTCCTTCTTATGTTTTAGACAAACTTCAAGGGCCCATCACAAGAATTACAATGTTCTGAATTTTGAAGGATATTTTGAGAAAAAAATCATCTATTTTTTGTATCATGAACCAACTAAACTAAAAGCTTAAACAGTTGTGTAAAGACACTTTGGCTTAAAGCCTGGAGAATGCATAGGCCCGCCTACCTTGTGCTGAAATTTAACTTTTTAGTAGAAGAACGGGGGGAAAAGGATTGACTCCGGACAACTTGACCATAAAGGCTCTAATATCATGTCACGAACCAACTATCCCAAAAGTTTAAGATGTTAGGTAAAGACACATTAATGATTTTATATTATATCTCTAACAGGTTGCATAAAAAAGAGATAATAAGAGAAACAAAAGAATATTATAACGGAGGGATGAAACCAAGCATATATCTAACCCTAAGATCAATTCTGTTCTTGTTAGTCTATCAAATTAGCTGCCTAGAATTCTATTACCTGCACACAAATGTACACCTGAGATATACACAGATACAGGCATTAACACAGTGAACTATGCAAAAGAATAACTTAAATCCCCTAGCTGCTCATCCTCCCAGCCAACATGCATGCAAATTAAACTGTCACACTGTCTTTTGAAAAGAGGTACTGAACTCTAAAAAAATTATGGTATATAATGACAATTGAACCTAAATTCAGCTCCAATATAAGATCTCTCATCTGCCACTATTCTTAACTTTATACATATTTCTTCCTCGCCTCAGTTCTTTCCTTTTCTTATTGGGGAAAACAAAGAGGGGGGCAACACGCGTGGGGTAAAAGGCTTAATAATGTCCATCATATCCACAACCCTATTATGCTGTAAAATTTCTACATTCATCTATGCACTAAGAGATTCACAAAATATAGATACATTTAATTGAACAGCCTCAATAAAATTATGTTACATTTTATGAATTAAAAATACACCAGAAAGGTTCAATCCTATGTAGTCATGTCCATGACCTGGTGTGACTTGCAACAAGCTAGTTCACAATACAAATTTCAAGGATAGGCTCAAGAAACGCTCTAGTCTACAACCTCCATGTAATCTACCAAGTGCAGAGACAAGACATTCATTATCCTTGCCAAACATTTTACCCTTGACATAACTCATTCAGGTTTTTGTTGATGCACAATATCCAAATCCAACATTAGAAGAGCCAAAAAAAAACTAATATTCTAACAAATTGTATACTCCAAGCAATAGATTTAGAAACCCTTTATAAAAAAAAAATTAAAATTAAATCAGTCGTACATGCAAAAATTAAGGACTTAAAAGAGATTATGTATCAAGTAGACCTTTTCTGCTGCATCTCTTAGTTTTTGTGCAGCCATTGAGGGCAGAAATGAATATGGCAACATTATAGCACTACGGTTGTTTCGATCCTTGCATTCCATAAACCTGCAAGGTTATCACTAGCACCTCAAAAAATGACCAAAATTCAGAAGAACCTCTGCCCATGGCATATAAAAACCAAATTTTATGAGCAATCATCTACATTGTAGCATCTTTGGCAGTTGTTGCAGGGCATGATTTACAACTCAAATTAGTTGTGATACAATTAAAACTTCAAAGTCAACCACATTGGGCATATTTTAAATTCATAACTTAGACATTTGTAGGGTACATCAGTTTTAAAAGTTCAGGAGTTCTTCTCAACAAATTTCTCTATCATATAGCAACTTCTGAAATTCTGCGAGTTTGAAATAAATTCCTTTAACAAGAAAATATAGATAAAATTGATACATATTTCAAAGTGGACTGAAGCTGAAGACACTTTAGTAGAAATTAAGAGTTTAAAAAGGCTTTACAAAGGTCATGGTTACAGATTAATGAAAATTCAATAGCAAATTTTTATTTTCTAGTCATAAGAATGATCATATTTGTAGTTTTCCAAGCATCACAATTGCATACAAATTTTTTCATTTTTTTCCCTGGCTAACATGCAATTGTTATTGCTTCCTGTATAAATTGAATGAAATTCAGATAAGCTTCATCTTTTATAGAAATATACCCCACTTACTATTCTAAAAATCAACCTGAACTTGCAATGTAATCAAATAAAAAAGCGCAGTTTGCATATCTGAATGAACAATTTGGAAAAGGAAAATAAGTGGGGGAAGGGGTAGTAAGATTGACCAACCTACCAAGAAAGTGGGCTAGCTGTTCTGTTTATGAGCAACAGATCAGAGTAGCGATTATTTTCTTTAAGATCAACACGGCTAACTCCTTCCACATGGGCAGCTCCTCTGGCTCCCAACTTCATGCTTGTTGATAGAACCCTATACCACTCTTTTGAATTGTCAAAAATTGCGGGGATAGTCTCCGATATGAGGTCAATGTCATATAAAGAATCCATGGCACAAGAACTTGCTGCCCACCTTTCATAGTAAACAGGGCTAGTTAAATCAACCAATAATTTGCAATGCAAATTATAACAAATACATATATTAATGATATAAAAGTTTCATCACATACAAGCACCTACACAGGACTAATGTTCACTGCTTGAAGAAAATGAGGATTCAAAGCAGAAAATAGCTACAAATTTGAACAAAACCAGGAATTTGACAGTGAAGCCAGAAAGCAACTCACCGTTCCTCAGAACTAGCATTACTGGAATGATGAAGGATCCCTTTCTTATTATGTATTGGATTAATACACATCCTCGATGGCATGACAAAAGTCCTGCAACAAGCAACAGTGATCAAACACATGAGAAAGACCAGCATATAACAAGTTTACTTAATATTTTCCTCCACAATAAAAAATGTTCAAATTGCCATCTCTTCACTCAACAATCATACAAATGGCAACATATTGCAATAAAGCTTATTCTATTTCAAGACATTTGAGTTTAAAATTTGCTTATGATTTGTGAGGATGGGAAACACCCATGTCAATTTTTTAAGGGAATCTATTAAGTGTGCTTATCACCTGTTCGACGTTTGTTCGAAGTAAAAGATATATTCCACTAATATTTTAATGCCTTTGTCAGATGAAAATCAATTTGGATTGTTGCAAAGTTTTATGTTCTGCTTGACATTAGTATTTGTTACAACACTTTCTCTAATATTTATAATTAACTGAAAATCAATTTTGAGTATAGTTTTGACTTTTGTTAATAGTTGAATGCAAAAATAAATAAATTATTTGCTATGTTAATACATTAAAGTGCTCCACTTTACAAATGATGTATGGGTGATTCGTCGGTATACAAATATACTTGTCTTCATAACTTTAGGGTATAAATTTATAAGTTGAATATGTAGTACGCACATATGCATTCAAACCATTTGATGAAATGTTTATAAGAGCATTTGTTTAGAATATCTCCTAGATTAATGATTAAATGAACTTGTGCGTCCGGGTTTTGCCCTTTATTAGTGAATGAAAAATGAATAGAGCATCTAAGGCATTAATGAGGGTAGTGGTTACACACCTGCGAAGATACATGGCCTCTTCAAGGGCACACCTGAGGCTTGATTCCTGGTGACCCAAACCCTCACAAGATCCACAGTGTTTTCCGGGGCAGTCGATTCTGTTGCCCCAGTAGAGATACTTGTCAAATTGGTGACGCTGTTCACGTTCGGATTTTGAAGACCCACTTGTCGAAACCATGGAACATAACAAGAACAAGAGCGCAATCGCTATCACTGCTGCGCCAAGGACCAAAACTGGAGATCTGAATGCTTTTGGTTTTCCCTTTGAGGTTCTGTGATTGTGAAATGCCATTCTATTTCAATTGCGAGTTCGAAGACGAAGACAAAGTGTTTTAGTACAACACATTGTTATCGATTCTTCGAGTAGATTTCATATTGGCTACACCTATAGTGCCAGTGAAAAAATTCACCTATACTGTGAGCGGAGAATTATATACTTGATATTTCTGAGAACTAATCTTACTTCTCGTAAGTAATTTGTTATTCACCTCTAAAAAAAAAATAATCAAATTAATAGTTATAAAATAAGAGGTAGGATATCGTTCCAATCAATTAGAGTTACTATTAATCAATTTTATCATTAGATTGATTATCTTAATTTAAGGGTTATATTTATTTTATCTTTGTATGATTATAATTCCTTATATTTAATGTAAAAATATAAAATATGGGAAACCATAATCATACAAAGTTGAAAATAAATATAAAGTATTGAATATGGGTAATCATAACCATACAAAGATGAAAATAAATATAACCGCCAGATTAACATAATTGATCTAACGGTGAAATTGATTGGTAGTAACTCTAATTGGTTATTACAATATCATTTTCCATAAAATAATATTAAATAAAAATATTAATTTAATAATAATAAAATTACTTATAAGATATAATAAAAAAAGAGTTTTATAAGAGTTATGTTGTAGGAAAAATGATTGTAGAATGTTATAGAGATTCGTTTTGCGTGCCATAATTTTTTCTTTTTCTTTTTTCTTCAAAAAGAAGGCATTTTCAGTCCAAAGCAATAAAAAAGAAACAAATTGGTCCCTGAAATTACAAAAAAAAGGCCACGTTGGTCCTTCTGTGAACTCCACCGTAACAGCCCAACTAACGGTGCCCATGTGGCACGTTAGTGTGCTGACGCGGCTTGGACGTTGGACAGTGTGGATGAGCAAACGACGATGTTTTGTTGCAAATGGGTTCAGAGCTTTTCAAAGTAGGGCACGACGTCGTTTCTTGTTTTGATCATGAACCCTAAATGTGAAAATACCCCAAATTCCTTCAATCGAACCCTAAACAGACATAAATCCCCCTAATTGATGAGCAAAACCCTAAACAGCAATACGCCCCCAAAATCTCTAGACGTTGATGATTGAAACTCGATGACAGTAGAGGACATCAACAGGATTTGCTGGGCGTGGGAGAAGATGAGTGTTTCTTCTGGCATGGGGGGATCAAGTGGGAGTACTTCAATGGGGGGAAGAACACTGACAAGGACCGCCGGTCGTAGGTGCAAATGTAGTAGACAAAGTATTGTATATACCTCCAAAACTGAGAAAAACCCAAAGAGGGATTTCCTTGGGTGTCCTAATTTCAAGGTATACATGTGTAATGTGCCCCTTTATTAAGTTGAAACACTTGCTAACCGTGGTTTTTTTTTTTTGCAAGAGAAGCCCTATTGTGATTTTTTTTAGATGGGTAGATGATATGTGTAATGAACCCATGGAGCTGGAAGAAGCAAGAATTCACACTGTGGAGTTGGATGTTGCTGAAATTAATTTCAAGTTGAAGTATGTGAACATGATGATGAGAGAGCAAGATGTGAAGATTACTGAGCAAGGAATGAAGCTTTATGAGCAAGAAAGAAAACTGAATGATGTATATCTGAAGATGGTGGAGGAGTTAGATAAGATGGACAAACAAATTAGGACAGTTGATAGGTCAGCTAGGGTCTTAGGTGCTGCTTGTGTTGGTGTGATCATCATCTGTATGTTTGTTGTTAGTGTGGTAAAAGTGAAAACAAGTTACCCCAATGTATTTTTCCTTCAATGAATTGTAATGAGTACTCAGTACTGTTGTTATACAAATTAATGAAGAAGGTTGTATTATATGGAACATTCTCTGTTGGTTCGAATCTGTCTGTTTGTGTATGGTATCATATGGCCTATTATAAAGAAGCTTTCAATATATTCCTATATATTTTATGGCATCATATATTTGTGTATCAACTACTGCACTATTGGATGCTAAGTTTCTTTTAGTATGGTATATTGTATAGTTAGGCATGGAATGAAGGCCAATAGCTTGCTATATTGTATCACAAACCATCCATGTACAGATATAGATGCAAAAATCATGAAATTGCTGTTACAGAAGTTCCATATTGTTATGCACATTTGTTAACTAGGGAAAAACACGAGGGCCATTTTGGTCCTTGACAAATTACATCGAGTACCATTTTGGTCCCTGACAAAATGCACGGGGCCCATTTTGGTCCCTGACCACAGAAAAATAGGACATGACTTCATTGATTTTCTATCCAGTACAAGTTTACAGAACAAAAGTGCATAACAGATGACATGGAGGTCCAACAACTACAATTACATAACTCAGTTAGGCATAACAGTAAAAAATGAACATGCTTGTATGACATTCATCTACCCTGTTAGACATAACAGCTGGAACATTCATCAACCCTGTGACCATTTTGGTCCCTGACAAATTGCACGAGGCCCTTATTGGTCCCTAAACAGAGAAATGGCTGCACATACTTGTCTACTTTTGTATGCAGTCCAAATTTGTTCAAAACAGAAGTGCAATACATCAGATACAAATGTTGTCCAATATGTTCAACCAATAGACATGCAATACTCAGTTAACAAACATATCTCAGTTAAATATATTTGTCCAAGAACTACAAAAGAGTAGTGCATTACAAAATAAAGCCAACTGCCAGGAATGAAAAGAAAGACCCCTAAATACAATATGGCCAGAATTCAAAAAAAAACATTGACTATATGAGGCCTCCAAAAACATAATGGCTAGAATTTACAAAAAAGTCAGTCACATTATATGCAGTTCTTTTCAGTTGGCTCATGCACTACTCACACTTCATGTACAACATTCATTCATTTTCTTGAGGCAGGCCTTGGTGCCCTGAAACCAGGGGTTGTAATGAAGGCCAAAAATTTGCTTCGTGTGCCACTGGATGTTGCATTCCTTGTTTCCTCACTCAACATTTCATTTGCCTGTTGTGGATTTGATGGAGGTGGGCTGCTTCCTCTCAAGTTGCCTTCATGTGGCTGAGAACTACCATGTGTTGCAGGGCCTCCTTGACTTAATGAGATTTCATCTACTGAGTTGGATCCAATCCTTACAGATTCTGGTCTTACTTGTTTGTTTTTTTTGTTGGAAGATGGTGGTCCCTTACAACTTTTTGCATAGTGTCCAGTCTGACAACATTTAGGACACTTGGGTGCATATGTCCTTTTAACTTTCTTTGTACTGCTCCCTTGCTCAACTTGAAATTAATTTCAGCAACTTCCAACTCCACAGTGTGAATTCTTGCTTCTTCCAGCTCCATGGGTTCATTACATATGTCATCTACCCATCTAAAAAAATCACAATAGGACTTCTTCTCCTGCAAAAAGAAACCACGGTTAGCAAGTGTTTCAACTTAATAAAGGGGCACATTACACATGTATACCTTGAAATTAGGACACCCAAGGAAAGCCCTCTTTGGGTTTCTCTCAGTTTTGGAGGTATATACAATACTTTGTCTCCCACATTTGCACCTATGACCGGCGGTCCTTGTCAGTGTTCTTCCCCCCATTGAAGTACTCCCACTTGATCCCCCGATGCCAGACGAAACACTCATCTTCTCCCACGCCCAGCAAATCCGGTTGATGTTCTCTACTGTCGTCGAGTTTCAATCATCAACGTCCAGAGATTTTGGGGGCGTATTGTTGTTTAGGGTTTTGCTCATCAATTAGGGGGATTTATGTCTGTTTAGGGTTCGATTGAAGGAATTTGGGGTATTTTCATATTCAGGGTTCATGATCAAAGCAAGAAACGACGCCGTGCCCTACTTTGGAAAGCTCTAAACCCATTTGCAACAAAACGTCGTCGTTTGCTCATCCACGCTGTCCAACGTCCAAGCCGCGTCTGCACACTAACGTGCCACATGGGCACCGTTAGTTGGGCCGTTACGGTGGAGTTCACAAAAGAACCAACGTGGCCCCTTTTTTGTAATTTCAGGGACCAATTTATTCCTTTTTTATTGCTAGGGACTGAAAAGGCCTTCGTGGATATTGCCAGGGACTAAAAAGGGTATTTACTCTAAAAAAGAGTTTTATAAGAGTTATGTTGTAAAAAAAGCGATTTTGTAATGTTATAGAGATTCCTTTTGCGTTCCATAATTTTTTCTTTTTCTTTTTTCTTCAAAAAGTGTGGGTCCCACAAAATATTGTGTGTGTAGGAAAGTTTGTTGTGTCATGTTAAATGACAAATGCAAACCCCTAAAAAAAATTATAAATATATCTTATCCCATTGTAAGATTTACTGCGTGAAATTTTAGTTATTTTTAATGGCCATAGATAAAGAAATTACTTAGTGTGTTGTGTACTCCTCCATTGTATGTCTATAAATCTAATTTATTGTTTTTTCAAAAATAAAATTAAGACTTGAGTCATGAGCCTCGTTAAGATTTATATTACGGGAGGGTTATATTTACAATTTTTTTTTATAAACTACACTATATATTCCGGAAGTACACTAGGTTACTTTATATACTTCCGAGTACATGACGTAATTTTCAAAAATTTATAAAAGAACTTTTTAAATGAATCCTTTCTCTTTATATTAATAATTACTCGTAATATATTAATTAAAGTTCGCCAATGAAAATTAAATTAAGAATTATTTTTTGTCTGATCATGTTATCCGTGTTTTGTAATGTGATTAATTTTTAATGTTAATAATAACATGTTTATGGATAATAAAAGGATGAGAGATATTCTTACTATCAAAAAATTCTACTATCATGTTCGTATTTGGGTGTCCTAGAGACAATCTTATGATTAAATAAGGACATAGATGTAGACCTTTTTAATATTGTCGCAAATAAATAAAAGCACTCTTTATCTTGTTTCATAATTATGTCTCGATATTAATGTTAATATATTATGAATAACTTGATAAACCCCGTGGAATAAAATAGGTATCTCTTGAGTATCTGTGATGAGATCACAATCATGAGGATTCAAGAATACCGGATGTTTATTCCTAATTTTATGTTCCTAGTCTAGAGATACTGAGAATGGGGTCAGTAATCTCGGGTAAGACTAGCACGACTTATCTACTTGTATATGGATACAAGGTATAGACCTCATGTGCTACAGATATGGAGATGTCTTAGCTAAAGTCGTGGGTGAACCTATAAGGGTATAGCTCGCACTGAACGGACCCTCAAAGAGACTCTATGAGAAATCTCACAGATAGTATCATTAGAGTAGTCTCTATATATTTGGTTATGTCTTTCCTTAGACCAGAAGTTATCACTTAGACTGTCTTCTAGAAGGCATGCCTTGATTGTACACCTCGTCTTCCTGAAACATGGAGACTCATAGGTATGCTCTTGGGCTTGTCCTGATAGGGCACAGGGCTAGGGTAATAAGCTGAAGGAATTCGTCAAATCTCTATGAGAGATTAGGTTATCCTTAAACCGGAGAAATCGGGATGACATTTACAGTGACTCGGGAATCTATGCATAGTAAAAGAGATCATAAGATGATCTGCCTTTAGAGTCAGTAAATTGAAGACTCCCTATTTCATAAAAAGCTAACCCTAAACCGCAAGGGATGATACATTTCTTTACCCTAGGTTTTATGGGAAGGTAACCGAGACGAAGGGACAAACATACAGCAACCAAATATGTTTAATAAGATGATCAAATCATTAATCTAACTAGTTCTGGGGCAACAAAGCATTCCTAGTGCTCTGTGTTGTCATTAGATGGGTTGTGGGCTTATTGGGCCCAAGCCCATTTATGTCAGTGGCTAAGTTGGACCTAATGAGTCACACACAAACACCTAATTGTCTAGATGCTCTAGCATTAAAGATATTGGGCCTAATAATAGTTATTAGCCCAAGAAGTTGTTTGGAACTCCACCTAAAGGGGTGGAGGGCGCATAGATCATTGTAATGGGCTTGGATAGTCCAAGACATTACTAATTAATTTAATTAGTTAAATTAATTATCAAACATTTAAATTTTGAATTTTGGAATTCGAAATTTGAATTTTGAAATTTTGAATTTTGAATTTGAATTTCGAAATTCGAATTTTGAATTTGAAATTTGAAATTTGAATTTGAATTTTGAATTTTGAAATTTGAACTTTGAATTTGAATTTTGAATTTGAATATTTGAATGTTTGAATTCAAATATTTGAATTCGAATTTGAATTGCCTATGAAAGGTTGTTTCATAACAAAAGGATAAGATGAGATCTTGTTGGAACAAATCACTAGTATCATGAGAGAATCTTTTGGACATAATCCAAGTCTATATATGGCGCTGATTTGGGTTGTTGGTGAGCAAGATTTGCTCATCAAAATCAGCTCCAGAAGATTCAGTCAGTTGGGAGAAAATCTGAGTGAGTTTATTCATATTTGAATGCAACTACTCACATGTATCTGGTCACCTTTTTGGGCTATATGGGGCGCACCATATAGCTGATCTTATGAAGATTTCTGATCAGAATTTTGAATAGGTTTTGAACCAATTCTCAAGAGAATATTCCAGGAGCCTGTTAGCAATTTTTGAAATTAAACAGCTCCATTTTTCTCTCTCCAATCTGGCGCCTAATGATCAGATTTTTGGGAGAAAATTCTGATTGGTATTTTATTTTAAATACTCTCCTCTTATGCGCCTAAGTGTTTAGTTGTTCCTCCAAGGGTTTTTCTGAAAAGCCTAGCCTATTCTCTACTTTCTCCTGCGCCAACTTGAAGCATTCACATTGAGAGCTTCACTCTTTCAAACACTTTCACCTAGCCTCCATCTTCACACATAGAGCGCCTAGCAAGCCTCTTTGTGGTGATCATCCGGTGGCTTCACAAGAAGGACTTCTTGCACCTAGACGAGTGGGGGGTGTGGATCATTATTAGAGGTTCTGAACCCTTCAGACCTGCCTTGATCATCTGGTGATTTCACGAACAAGGTAACATCATGTTTTCCTAAAGCATGATCTTGATGTGCATGTATATTCCGCAAAGAAAAATTTTGTTTTTCCCTCTTGCATGCATCGGCCTTCAAGGCCATCTCGAACTTTCAAGTGGTATCAGAGCCCGGTTGCTTTACCATAGACGGGTGATGGTACCTTGTTTGTGATCATATTTTTCACGGTTAAAATTTCTTTAAAAGTTAAAGATTCAATTTTTTCGTATGGATTTTAATTTACAATACTTTAAACGGTTAAAGTTTTCGTTTTTATGAACATGTTATTTCGAATGTTATGTTCATGAATCCATATGTATACATGGTTGTTTTTACTTTGTGAAAGTTTTAAAAAGGAAACACCTTTTTGAAAGGTGTAGTTCGACCATAAAAGGTGTTTTGAACACCTTGATTGTTTTCTTATTTTTCTTCATGAATTGTTTTAGAAACATGGCATGAAATTTTTTGAAAATTTGAATCATATACTCTTGTATATGGTTCGGCCATATTGAGATTTATGGCTACATGCATGGTTTAATTTTATGTTCTTTGAGAAAGAATCAATAAAATTTGAATTAAATAAATTGTTGTTTAATTCGGCCAATTGAAGAATTAAGGAAAATTTAGAATTTTAATTATGTTTTAATATTTAATGGTTAAATATCAAGACATACATGAAAAATATATTATATGATAATATTTTTGTACTTGTGAGTTATCTAACATTTCAGGTGCAAAAGAGGAAGGGGATGGCCATGGTGCCCAGAATTTGAAATTTTTAAATTTTAAATTAATTTGTAATTTTGGGCTCTTTTACAAGAGATGTAATTTAAATTTCAAATTTTTGTAATTTAAATTTTGTCCCTCCAAGATGTTTTGGAGTTTCTTTAATTGTAATTAGAGAAATTAGGCTAGTGGCGTATAGACGACAAGAAGCCGAGGCTTGAGAAGCAAGATGGACAAAAGAGCGAGCATCATGACTATCTCAAAATAAAACTGTTTTATTTGCATGTATGTTATTATACGACTAGTATGCAAGAGATAGAGTATCGCGATATGTATACTTTATGGCTTATGACGTCTAGTATGCATGAGTTGGACTAAATCGCGTTTGTATGATTATTATGCAAGTCCAATTGCGACTAGTTTAAACCGTTAGATGTATGACATAGGTTACGACTAGCATGATAATATATTAATGCGTTTGATGAGACTTAATAAACCCTTAATAAAATGAACCCTTAAAAGGAATAAAATTATTAAGCGCATGATTACCTCCCACCACCAATATTACTCAAACCTCATCTAAATAGTGGTGCTCTACAACCCAGTTGGGACCCACTGTTTCGTTGAGTAACAGTAGTATTAGAAGTGTAAGACACTTGGGGTGCTGGTTAGTGCTTAATTGAGACATAAGCTGCAAGCCCAGCCGGGCTTATGTGCTTAGGGTAATAGTGCTAGGTTGGTTGCATGAGATGCACCACTAAGTGACAAGGAGTTGTCAACCTAATGTTAAGAAAGGGTATGAGATACCATTGATAAAGATCAATCCATTATTTAAATTAATCTTGCGGTCTCATACGGGGGTTAAAATAAATAATCGCATTCTTAATCCCACTAAGGTAAATTCTAAAAGTAGAATAACCCTAAGTCAAAAGGAAGGGTCATTGACTTAGATAAAATAGTGGGAGGGGAAAATTAATAAAAGTCTTTAATAATTTGTTTTTACTACATGTCCAAATATTAATTAATTTTTATCTTTACATTTTCAGTTAATTAGTATGACTAATACACTGTCACTGCGCTCCATACTTGATACGAACAAACTGACCAGTCCAAATTTTATGGACTGGTATCGGAACCTAAGAATTGTTCTAAGGGCTGAAAAGATTGCTTACGTCCTAGATGCTGCATTACCCGTAGCTCCTAAGGAAGGGGAAGATGGGTTCGCGGAATATGATTTCGAGGCCCACAAACAGCACATGGATGACAATGTGTTGGCTGTCTGCATCATGTTGGCATCCATGTCGCCTGAACTGCAAAAGCAGCATGAGCATATGGATGCTCCCTCTATTGTCTTACATCTAAAAGAGTTGTATGACATTAAAGGCAGGCATGAGAGGTATGAGGCCTCAAGAGAATTGTTCTCTTGCAGGATGTCTGAGAGCATGTCTGTTGGCAGTCATGTTCTTAAGATGATCGGTCTGATTGAGAAGCTAGGAAATCTAGGCTTCGTCATGGATGCCGAACTAAGTAATGACTTAGTCCTCACCTCACTTCCACCTTCTTTTAGTCAATTCATCATGAATTATCACATGCATGGGATGCAAGTGAGCTTGCCTGAGTTGTTAAGTATGTTAACAACTGCTGAAGTGTCTATCAAGAAGGATAAGACACAATCTCTTCTGATTGGTGGGCCTAGCAAGGCCAAGGGAAAGGGTAAGGAGCCTGCTAAAGGTGACTCCCTTAAACCCAAAGGAAAACCCAAGAAGAAGAAGGGCAAAGGAAAGGGTAAGAAGGCTTCGAATGACAAGAGCAAAGCTGAGTGCTTCCACTGTGGCAAGAAAGGCCATTGGAAGAGGAACTATCCAGACTACCTGAAGAGTGTGAAGGACAAGAAGCATGGTGATGCTTCTACCTCAGGTATTTTCATGATTGAGATAAATTATTCATGTGCTAATCCTACTTCATGGGTATGGGATACCGGTTGTGGTTCTCACATCTGCAATATGTTGCAGGTACTTATGAGCCCCAGGAGATTGGAGAGGAACGAGGTGGACCTCCGCGTTGGTAATGAAGCAAGAGTTGCTGCTCATTCTATAGGAGATGCCGACCTCATTTTGCCTACGTGCCTTTTTCTGCATTTGAATAAATGTCTTTATGTTCCAAGTATTTCTAGAAACATTATTTCAATTTCTTGTTTAGAACAAGATGGATTTATTTTCAGTATTAAGAATGGTACATTTTCTATCATTATGAATGATATTCTTTATGGTACTGCTACCTTAATAAATGGATTGTATATTCTGGAAATGGGAACTGAAGTGCTCAAAATAGATGTGAAACGACCTAGGATGGATAATCAATCATATCTTTGGCACTGTAGACTAGGGCACATAAATGAAACAAGATTGTCTAGAATGCATGCAAATGGATACATAGATTCCTTGGATTTGAAATCCTATGGACAATGTGAATCTTGTCTAGCTGGGAAAATGACTTGTGTGAGTTATTAGAACTCATTCACTCTGATGTATGTGGCCTAATGTCTATTGAGGCTAGAGGAGGATACTCCTATTTCATTACCTTTACGGATGACAAATCAAGATTTGGGTATGTGTACCTGATAAGATATAAAGGGGTGGAGGGCGCATGGATCATTGTAATGGGCTTGGATAGTCCAAGACATTACTAATTAATTTAATTAGTTAAATTAATTATCAAACATTTAAATTTTGAATTTTGGAATTCGAAATTGGAATTTTGAATTTTGAATTTGAATTTTGAAATTCGAATTTTGAATTTGAAATTTGAATTTTGAAATTTGAATTTTGAATTCGAATTTTGAATTTTGAATTTTGAAATTTGAAATTTGAAATTTGAACTTTGAATTTTAATTTTGAATTTGAATGTTTGAACATTTGAATTTGAATATTTGAATGTTTGAATTCAAATATTTGAATTCGAATTTGAATTGCCTATGAAAGGTTGTTTCATAACAAAAGATAAGATGAGATCTTGTTGGAACAAATCACTAGTATCATGAGAGAATCTTTTGGACATAATCCAAGGCTATATATGGCGCTGATTTGGGCTGTTGGTGAGCAAGATTTGCTCATCAAAATCAGCTCCAGAAGATTCAGTCAGTTGGGAGAAAATCTGAGTGAGTTGATTCAAATTTGAATGCAACTACTCAGATGTATCTGGTCACCTTTTTGGGCTATATGGGGCGCACCATATAGCTGATCTTATGAAGATTTCTGATCAGAATTTTGAATAGGTTTTGAACCAATTCTCAAGATAATATTCCAAAAGCTTGAAAGTTCGAGATGGCCTTGAAGGCCGATGCATGCAAGAGGGAAAAATAAAATTTTTCTTTGCGGAATATACATGCACATCAAGATCATGCTTTAGGAAAGCATGATGTTACCTTGTTCGTGAAATCACCAGATGATCAAGGCAGGTCTGGAGGGTTCAGACCCTCTAATGTTGATCCACACCACCCACTCGTCTAGGTGCAAGAACTCCTTCTTGTGAAGCCACCGGATGATCACCACAAAGAGGCTTGCTAGGCGCTCTATGTGTGAAGATGGAGGCTAGGTGAAAGTGTTTGAAAGAGTGAAGCTCTCAATGTGAAAGCTTCCCAAGTGGCGCAGGAGAAAGGAGATAATATGATAGGCTTTTCAGAAAAACCCTTGGAGGAACAACTAAACACTTAGGCGCATAAGAGGAGAGTATTTAAAATAAAATACCAATCAGATTTTTCTACCAAAAATTTGATCATTAGGCGCCAGATTGGAGAGAGAGAAGTGGAACTTTTTAATTTCAAAAATTGCTTTGTATGTCTGATCATGTTATCCGTGTTTTGTAATGTGATTAATTTTTAATGTTAATAATAACATGTTTATGGATAATAAAAGGATGAGAGATATTCTTACTATCAAAAAAATTTACTATCATTCCACTATTTATTTAATCACCATTGGATCAATATGTTTTCTCTCTTCAGAAACTTTTCAGTATACTCCCTCTTTAATCCAATAGTAATTATATATGTATTGAGTTGGTAGTGAATTTTTTTGATAATAAAAATATCTCCCTTCTAATAAAAGATCATACAATAAATGTACTTTCATATATTGGCTTAAAATTTGAATGGGGTGCATGAGCGAGATCTTGTATAGATTATTTGTATTTATTTTTTCCTTTTGTATTTAATGTGATATGAAAATTTCAGATGAAAATACTCTTTTACATCATTTATGAATAAATTCAGATAATCTTTAAAGTAAAAAATAAAAGGATGTTTTTATATTTTTAAACTTAGAAAGTTATATAGTATCATAAAAATGATGATTGAAAATAAAAAAATTCCCCATTACCCATATTGCCTTCTCAATTAAATATAAAAATAATAATAATGATTTTTTTTAAATACTAACCTTTCTTTTTATCTAATCTCTTCCATTCAAACACATCACTGTTTAATCTACGGGCTTTGTTCTTCTCCTTTAATAGGAGAATAAATTTTTTTGCAGCTGAAACAATATTTAAACGGGCCCCACTATACTTTAACAAAAAAATATACTCGCTCCTAGGGGTGAAATTGGGTCGGGCCGGCCTACAGGGGCCTACGGCTCGGCCTACATCAGGCTAGACCCGACTTAGTATATTTTGTATAATAGGTCGGGCTCAGGCCTTAAAAAGGCATGTTTAATAAAAAGACCGTAGGCCCACTTTCAAAAGGCCGGGGGCCTGTAAGCCTACAGGCCGGCCTATATTGTACTATTTATTTTAAATAAAATAAAATATAGTAAGTATGCCTTGAAGAAAAAGAAAAGAAATAAATTTAATCAATTGCAATTATTTATAACTTAATTATATTCGATTATATTTTAATAGAAATCTTATTTTATTTCTTATATAGGAGGAACCAACATCTCAACATGTTAGATTGTGTATATGAATACAAGTAGATAAGTCGTGCTAGTCTTACCCGAGATCACTGATCCCCATTCTCAGTGTCTCTAGACTAGGAACATAAAATTAGGAATAAACATCCAGTATTCTTGAATCCTCATGATCGTGATCTCATCACAGATACTCAAGAGATACCTATTTTATTCCAAGGGGTTTATCCAGTTACTCATGTATAATATTAACAGTAATATCGAGACAAAATATGAAACAGGATAAAGAATGCTTTTATTTATTTGCGACAATACAAAGGTCCACTTATGTCCTAATCTAATCAAAAGATTGTCTCTAGGACATCCACATACTAACAAGCTCCCACTTGGCCTAGAGTCAATCAGACCTAAGTCGTATACCCAAAGCCTCATAATGACTATCATGTTTTCTCTGAGAAACAGCATTTGTCAGAGAATCAGCTAGGTTATCATCTGTGGGAACATAATCCATCTTTACATCCATTCTATCAATGATTTCTCTAATCAGGTGATATCTGCGGAGCACGTGCTTAGATCTTTGATGAGACCTAGGTTCCTTTGACTGCGCAATGGCTCCAGTTTTGTCGCAAAGCAACTGTATGGGCTCATCCACTCTTACTTCTCCATTGGAGAACGTCGCCTGCGGAGCAGACTCGGGTTCCTAAATCTGTTCACGTGGTTCTTGAACTTCTTCAAGATCAATCTTACTCCCACTAGCTCCTTGAGAGATCAAATCCTTCTCAAGGAACTCAACATTCTTTGACACAAACACATTGTGTTCATCCATGGAGTAAAAGTAGTATCCCTTAGTACCTTTGGGATACCCCACAAAAAGACATTTAGTACTATTAGCACTAAGCTTGTCTGATGCCAACGCTTTGACATAAGCTGGCGATCCCCATACCCAGAGGTAACTCAGGTTGGGTCTTTTACCATTCCATATCTCATATGTTGTGGTCTGAACAGATTTTGACGGTACCCTATTTAGAAGGTATGCCGCTGTGTCTAAGGCATATCCCCAAAATGATTTTGGAAGTTGAGTCTCACTCATCATAGACCTAACCATGTCTAACAAGGTCCTGTTTCTCTTTTCGGAGACACCATTTTGGTGAGGTGTGTAAGGCGCAGTAAACTGCGAGAGAATTCCATTTTCTCTCAGATAATCCTGAAACTCATGGCTCAGATATTCACCACCACGATCTGATCGTAATGTCTTAATCATCTTGCCACGTTGTTTCTCTACTACATTCCTAAACTCCTTGAACTTTTCAAAGGCTTCAGATTTATATCTCATTAGGTACACGTACCCAAATCTTGATTTGTCATCAGTAAAGGTAACAGAATAGGAGTATCCTCCTCTAGCCTCTATAGACATTGGCCCACAAACATCAGTGTGAATGAGTTCTAATAACTCACTAGCCCTATGACTCTCAAGCCCTTTGGGTTTGTGACAAGTCATTTTCCCAGCTAGACAAGATTCACATTGTCCATAGGATTCCAAATCCATGGAATCTAGGTATCCATTTGCATGCGTCCTAGATAATCTTGTTTCGTTTATGTGCCCTAGTCTACAATGCCAAAGATAAGATTGATTATCTATCCGAGGTCGTTCACAGCTATATTGAGCACTTCAGTTCCCATTTCCAGAACATACAATCGATTTGTTAAAGAAGCAGTACCATAAACAATATCATTCAAAATGATAGAAAATGTATCATTCTTAATACTAAAAGTAAAACCATCTTGTTCTAAACAAGAAATAGAAATTATGTTTCTAGAAATGTTTGAAACATAAAGACAATTATTCAAATGTAATAAAAGGCCCGTAGGCAAAATAAGGTCGGCATCTCCAACAGAATGAGCAGCAACCCTTGCTCCATTGCCAACGCGGAGGTCCACCTCGTTTCTCTCCAGTCTCCTTGGGCTCCTAAGCACCTGCAACATATTGCAGATATGAGAACCACAACCGGTATCCAATACCCATGAGGTCGGATTAGCACAAGAATAATTTATCTCAATCATTAAAATACCTGAGGCAGAAGCATCACCAAGCTTCTTGTCCTTCACACTCTTCAGGTAGTCTGGACAGTTCCTCTTCTAATGGCCTTTCTTGCCACAATGGAAGCACTCAGCATCACTTTTGTCCTTAGATGCATTCTTACCCTTCCTTTTGCCTTTCTTCTTCTTGGGTTTGCATTTGGGTTTGAGGGAGTCGCCTTTCGCAGGCTCCTTGCCTTTACCCTTGGCCTTGCTAGGCCCACCAATCAGAAGAGCATGTGTCCTATCCTTCTTGATAGACACTTCAACAGTTGTTAACATGCTTAACAATTTAGGCAAGCTCACAAGCATATCATGCATGTTGTAATTCAAAATGAACAGACTGAAAGAAGGTGGAAGCGAGGTCAGGACTAAGTCATTACTTAGCTCGGTATCCATCACAAAGCCTAGATTTCCTAGCTTCTCAATGAGCCCGATCATCTTAAGAACATGACTGCTCACAGACATGTTCTCAGACATCCTGCATGAGAACAATTCTCTAGAGACCTCATACCTCTCATGCCTGCCTTTAATGTCATACAACTCCTTGAGATGTAAGACAATAGAGGGAGCATCCATATGCTCATGCTGCTTTTGCAGTTCAGGCGACATGGATGCCAACATGAAGCAGACAACCAACACATTGTCATCCATGTGCTGTTTGTGGGCCTCGAAATCAAATTCCGTGAACCAATCTTCCCCTTCCTTAGGAGCTACGGGTAATGCAGCATCTAGGACATAAGCAATCTTTTCGGCCCTAAGAATAATTCTCAGGTTCCGATACCAGTTCATAAAGTTTGAACCGGTCAGTTTGTTCGTATCGAGTATTGAGCGCAGTGACATTGGATTAGTCATACTAAAACTGAAAAAGATGTAAAGATGATTTAATTAATATATTTAGACATGTTGTATAAACAAATCATTAAAGACTTTAAATAATTTGCCACTCCCACTATTTTATCTAAGTCAATGACCTTTACCATTTGACTTAGGGTTAATCTACTTTTAGATTTTACCTCAGTGAGATTAAGAGTGCGATTATCTATTTTAACCCCCGTCTGAGATCGCAAGATTAATTTAAATAATGGGTTGATCCTCATCAACAGTATCTCATACCCTCTCTTAACATTAGGTTGACAACTCTTTGTCACTTATCGGTGCATCTCATGCATCAAACCTAACATTATTACCTAAGCACATAAGCCCGGCTGAGCCTGCAACTTATGCCTTAGTTAAGCATTAACCAGCACCCTAAGTGTCTAACACTTCTAATACTACTCTTACTCAACGAAACAGTGGGTCCCAACTGAGTTGTGGAGCACCACTATGTAGAGGATGCTCGGGTAATATTGGTGGTGGGAGGTACTCATATGCTTAATAATTTATTCCTTTTAAGGGATCCTTTTATTTAGGGATTTATTAGGTCTCATCAAACGCATTTATATTATTATCATGCTAGTCGTATCCTATGTCAAACATCTATCGGATTACACTAGTCGTGATTGGACGTGCATAATAATACATACAAGCGCGCTTTGTTCAATTCATGCATACTAGTCGTTTAAAACATAAAAGCATACATGCGAATAAAACAGTTTTATTTGAGACGGTCATGGTGCTCGTGCATTCGTCCTTCCGCTTCTCAAGCCATGGCTCCTTGTCGTCTAAACGCCACTAGCCTATTTCAATTACATATAATTGAAGAAACTCCAGAACATCTTTGGAGGGACAAATACAAAATTTAAAATTCAAAATTACATTTTAATTCAAATCGAACAAAATTACACCTTTAATTTAAAATATAAAATTTGAAATTTAAACTCGGGCACCATAACCATCCCTTTCCAATTTGTACCTGAAAATACAAATAACTTGCAAGCACATAATATCACATATTATATAACATGTTCATCCATACGTCAGATCATTTTAACATTTAAAATATCAACACAAGAATCATGATTCAAATTTTCTTAATGGCCGAATTATATAACAATTAATATAATTTAAATTTTGATGACTCTTTCTCAAAGAACACAAAATTAAACCACACATGCAGACACCACACATGGTATAGCCGAATCACATATCACATATATGATTAAATTTTTAACAAAATTTCATGTTTTTCTCATGGAACAATTCACAGCGAAAATTAAGAAAACAATCAAGGTACTCATAGTACCCCTCATGGCCGATTTTATCCCTTTCAAAAAGGTGTTTCTTTTAAAACTTTCACAAAGAAAAGAAACAAAACCATGATCACATATAGACATATGAACATAGCAATCACATTAACATGTTCATAAAATAAAAACTTTAACGATTTAAAGCATAGTATTTCGAAATCCATATGCTATGATTCAAGTTTTAAGTCTTTAAAGAATTTTGACCATAAAGAACAAGTTTTTACAAACAAGGTGCCATCACCCGCCGATGGTAAAACAACCGGGCTCTGATACCACTTGAAAGTAACTGACCTTGAAGGTCGAGGCATGTGAGAGGGAAAAACAAAATTTTTCTAGCGGAATAACACATACCATATCAAGAAACATGCTTTAGGGCATGGATGTTACCTTGTTTGCTTTCCAAAACTTGAGGATGATCAAGATGAGTCTCGAAGATGCAAGCCCTCTAATGTTGATCCACACCACCCTTTGTCAAGACGAAAGAACTCTTCTTCAAGGCCACCAACGAAAACACCAATGGAGGCAAGCTATGCGCCCAATGTGTGAAGGAGGAGGCTAGGTCAAGGTGTTTAGAAGAGTGAATATTCAGCAAGAATAGACACCAAAGTGGCGCATGGATTTACTTTGAAAAAGGCTAGGTTATTTCAAAACTCTCTTAAGAAAAACCTGACAAAAAGAACCCACAAGGAGATGAGAGAAATGAGTTAATTAAAATCAGATTTTCTTCACTCAAATAAGGCCCTATGTAGCGCACACTAGGGGGGATGAGTGGAGTTGTTGCAAAATTCAAATCTTGTCAACAACCTCCTCTCACATCCTCATGATATCAAGTGAATATCTCAACAAGAATCTGACTCAACAACCATCATATGGCCAGCCATATGGTGCGCCCCACTTGGCCTCATAACAGTCCAGATACGTTGAGCAGTTGCATTCGAACTTGAACCAACTGTCTCACTTATTCTCTCAACAAACCAAATCTGATTGGAGCTCATTTGGTTGATCCTATGACCATCATCAGATACCAAAATCAGCGCCCCATATCCTCACTAGAAGATTCTCAAAGATCTCCTCTTGATATTTGGGATTTGGTCCAACAAGATCTTATCTTATCCTTTTGTTATGAAACAACTTTTCATAGCCAATTCAAATTCGAATTCAAACGTTCAAATATTTAAATTTTAAATTCTAATTCAAATTCCAAATTCAAATTCAAATTTCAAATTTCAAATTCAAAATTCAAAATTCAAAATTCAAAATTCAAATTTCAAATTCAAAATTCAAAATTCGAATTTCAAAATTCAAATTCAAAATTCGAATTTCAAATACAAAATTCAATTTTCAAATATCAAATTCAAAATTCAAAATTTAAACATTTGATAATTAATTTAGCTAATTAAATTAATTAGTAATGTCTTGGACCATCCAAGCTCATTAACTAACCATGCGCCCTTTTTCCCTTTTGGTGGGCTTCCAAACTTCTTCTTGGGCTAACAACCATTATTAGGCCCAATACCTTTAATTCTATATTGTCATGACAATAAGGTGTTAGTGTGTGACCCATTAGGCCCAACATAGCCACTGACATAAATGGGCTTGGGCCCAATAAGTCCACAACTCATCTAATGACAACACAGAGCACTAGCAATGCTTTGTTGCCCCAGAGCTAGTTAGGTTAATGACATAATCATCCTATTACACATATTTGGTTGCCGTATGTATTTCCTTTCGTCTCGGTTACCTTCCCATAAAACCTAGGGTAAGGAAACGTATCAACCCTTGTGGTTTAGGGTAAGCTTTATTCGAAATAGGGAATCTTCAATTTACTGACCCTAAAGGAAGATCATCTCATGATCTCTTTTACTATGCATAGATTCCCGAGTCCCTGTAAATGTCATCCCAATTTCTCCGGTTTACAGATAACCTAATCTCTCACAGAGATTTGACGAATTCCTTCAGCTTATCACCCTAGCCCTGTGCTCTTTCAGGACAAGCCCAACAGTATACCTATGAGTCTCCATGTTTCAGGCAGACGAGGTATCCAGTCAAAGCATGCCTTCTAGAACACAGTCTATGCAATAACTTCTGGTCTAAGGAAAGACATACCCAAATATAAAGAGACTACTCTAATGATACTCTCTGTGAGATTTCCTCATAGAGTCTCTTTGTGGGTCTGTTCAGTGCGAGCTATACCCTTATAGGTCCATCCACGACTTTAGCCAAGACATCTCCATATCTGTAGCTCATGAGGTCTTTACCTTGCATCCGAATACAAGTAGATAAGTCGTGCTAGTCTTACCCGAGATCACTGATCCCCATTCTCAGTGTCTCTAGACTAGGAACATAAAATTAGGAATAAACATCAAGTATCCTTGAATTCTCATGATCGTGATCTCATTACAGATACTCAAGAGATACCTATTTTATTCCAAGGGGTTTATCCAGTTACTCATATATAATATTAACAGTAATATCGAGACAAAATATGAAACAGGATAAAGAATGCTTTTATTTATTTGCGACAATACAAAGGTCCACTTATGTCCTAATCTAATCAAAAGATTGTCTCTAGCACATCCATATACTAACGTAACGGGCCAAGCCAGGCCATTTGTTTTTTTATAAACGGGCCAAACTAGGCTAACAATTAGACTCATACTAGGCTTGGGCCAAGCCAAATTGAAATTTTTTGACGTAGGCTTGGGCTTTTCGGGACAAAGCTTGGCCCAGCCCAACCCACTTTAACCCCTACAGTCGCTCCTTTAGCGTTTTTGAATCGAACCGGTTCTTACCTTTCGTGAACCGATCACCGGTTGTGTCTGCTCACTGAACCGGTCATCGGTTGTACCTGTTCACCGAATCGGTGACCGGTCGTACTCGTTCGCGACCGTCAGTCACGGCGGTTCGCCGCCAGCGATGGTTTATCGTGACCGGTCAGTATCTATAAATAGACACTGACCCCCCTAGAAATTTCATCCAATTTTTTGCACTGAAACTCTGTCGAAATTTTTCTTCCCTTCCGATTTGCATATTTCTGTTCATCCTCCGATGTACTTCCTCTGGCAATTGTTGTGTTCGTTTGGGCTGTTGACTGGTAGTGCCACCACTCTTCAGACGAAATCCGTTTTATACTGGGAGACAAGTGTCCATCAACCTTAGGCATCAGTGAGGGGGCAAATTGTCTTAAGGAGACACGTTCTGTGGGCTCGGATTAAATTCCTCATGCTGCATAAATTCTTCCGTCTGTTTCATTATCTGAAATCAAGTAAATCTATTCTAATTTTCATTATTGCACAGGGTATGATAATTTCGATCATCTATCTCTTCTGCTTTATACATGGGTTCAAATCTCTTAGTGATTTAATATCACCCACTGTCTTCAAATAACACTTCTTGCACTTAATACCATAACGAGTTAATACGTCTAATGCACACGTGGTGTTACACTAAGGGGTGGATACCATTTTCATGATGTCATGAAGGACATCAATGCCACCATACAAAAAATAGATCGCATGGAACATAGTCAAAAAAGAAATGTGGACTCGCATGGAGCGAGTATAAGACCAGAGGTGGGAACCTATGCAAGTAGGGTCAATTTAAGGGTCTGGAGGAGAGGTTTGGTCTCCTGGAGGTTGGACTCGGATAGGCTCTTGGGACCGAGGATGAGGAGGCCGCCAATTATTATGATGAGGAGATAGCCAGTAATGATGAGGAGACCAGCTTAGAGTAGGTTATGGTTTTTTTTACCTTTTTACATTTGTAGTATTGTTCACCTTTTTACATTTGTAGTATTGTTCTAGGATGTTGATGTATTTTTCTTTTATTTTGTATTTTTTCTCTATGTAACGAACTTTTATTAATAAAGTAGATATTTATTTTGATCTCATTGATGTTTATTTGTTGAAGTTTTAGCATATTATTGTTAATGTATATAACTTATTAATTTTGAAAATTGGAACAAGGATTAATATTACACTTTTAACCTAAAATGGGACGAAGACCCACAAATTGGTGTAACTAGGGGTGTTCGCGGTCTGGATTGGATCGGTTTTGGAAGCAAAACTCATCCGATCCAATCCTTTCGGTTTGATCATGTAATCATCCATTTAGTTTAGATTTTTTTTCAAATCCGATCCGATCCAATCCAATTTTTTTCGGTTTGGATTGGATCGGTTTTCGGTTTTTTGAATATCCTAAAATTAGTTTCATGATTATTGTGCAAATAACATTTTTTGTATATATTGGATTTGTCAAAAAAAAAAATTGAAATACAAAAATATCAGTAAACAATACTATAGTTGATGAGACGTGACTAAGTTTTTTCTTGGGTTTAGTTGATGAGTTAATGAGTCTTGAGTTTAGAAATTTTTAGGCTATGATTGGAGAAAGACAAATAGGTAGAGGATAATTAATATATTGGATCGGTTTGGATTGGATCAGTTTTCATCAACCCATCCGAAAACCGATCCAATCCAATTAAATTTTGCGGTTTTTTTGCGGTTTTCGATTTTTCGGTTTTCGGTTTATTCGGTTATCGGTTTTCCGGTTCGGTTTTCGCGGTTTGAATCGGTTTGGATCGGTTGATGAACACCCCTGGGTGTAACTAGTCTAAATATAGCAATACATGTGAAATGAATCAAGTTTAGGGTTTTAATATAGCTAAATGATACTATGGTATGTTAAAACCACCCTGAAACTTGTCTTCGGTACATTTTACGGAATTAGTAACGCAAGTAGGTCTTCAGAGACCACAAAGCCCCTCCCCCTCCCATAGTCCAATATTACAAGTACATGACCATAGAAACTCGTTTGAATGAAAAAAACTAGAGAAAAAAAATAATATAGGTTTCAGTTCAATGATGTAATCGATTACACTATACTGACCAAGTAGAGACTTCTGATGCCCTAATATTTGGGAATTAAAATTTCACATGAAAGGTCATGTAAAATTTTTACGTTTATCTCTTACTTCACATGTATTAAATAAGTGCGGTCCAATTATCATTAATGAAAAAGAGATAGATATTAATATTTTAGGTGATCAGGTCATGTGAATTTTAACATGAGAGAATTCACTCCCATAACGTTTATCTCTTATACACACACCACGCCTTGTCTTCAAGCTTTTTCATTACTGCATCCATTGACCTACTACCGTGGTGATCACATTCTACCATTACTGGTCACCTAAATGTCCATAGACCAAAATTGGCCCTTTGTATCACATAAGTTTGTTTATTTGGTTTTTTATTACCATAAGTTTATCAATTACTCGATTAATTCAATTCGAGCCGGACAAAATTATATGTACAAAGCTCTTTGTACCAAGTTTTTTTTATATCTTCTTACAAAATGACCCACAACCATTAATAATGGTGCAACCTTAGTTCAAATCCCCAACCAAATGGTAAAATACATTAATAATGAAATATCATAAAAGTAAACCTGACTAAGTTTAATGAATTAAAAAAAATATATATTTAATTTTACATAAATGGAATAAAAAATATAACATTTATTATTTATTCATGAAATAACACATTCAACTTTCTTTCCCGTCTCACGTTCATTTATTTTTACTAAGCCTCAAATTTAACTTTGCTAATTTATAAATTTAGAAGAGCTTATGAAGTTTTGTGGTATTTTATATTTTCTTTTTATATAATGATATTATTGAGATTTAAATTTATAACCTCATGCAAAACCAATTTTAATAACTTGTTATTTCATATTCTTTAAATATCATAATTGAATTTTATTTTCCTAAAATTATGAATATTATTATTATATAATATAGACCTTTTAACCTGGTCTCCAAAACATCAGCCTAAGCCAATACCTAGCATGATATTCTCACAACATGATTTTTTCCCTTTAGAAAGACATACTGACCTAACCACAAAAATCACTACTAAGTCTGTAATTAATCAAGGAGAAGTCCAGCCAAATAGAAAGTTGAAGCCATTAAGTCAAGCTGAAGAAGTTCTCCAGACTGAAAATGCTCAAGCCATTTCTAATATATTACCATGATTCATGGTATTTATATCCCTCCAATAAAAATACAACACGTCTATATTGACATATTTTCTAAGAGGGATAAAAATAACTATGCTTATGTATTATGATGAATATATAATAAAAAATATGTTTCTCGTGTTACATGAGATTATTTGTAATACACTAAAGGGTGAATGTGATCCACTTTTTTCTTTTCTTTCTCTTCTTTAAAGTGAATCCTATTCACTTTTTTACGTGTTACATAAGATAAATTATCTCATGAAAAAAATTAAACCGATATATAATATGTGATTTCAATCTGAACAAAAGTTATACCTGCTCAGTAACACAATAATACAAAAATTATTACCCGGGTTCACAGCCTATGTTTGTGTTTAAACAGAATATAGTCGAATTCTTATTTTATTTTATTTTTCTTTATATTTCCTCGCGAAAAATAAGGCGTACTTTTCTCGCTCTTTCTTTCTCTCTCTTCACTGTCATTTAGTGCTTTCAATGACAGCGAGGACTCGCCTGAGGCTACTTGGCACCACTGTCGGAGCAGCCATCGCCACCGCATACGGCGGTGCGATCCTTCTTCATCCTACAGTATCCTCCAGCGATCATGGAGGCGGAGTGTCCCACCTTGCTGCCATCCGGCAGAAGATCCACGATCCCCGTGCCGTCGTTCCATCAAGAGAGGTCCAGCAATCGTCGCTGATCGGCGCCAGCTCGGCTAACCCTCTCGACATTCTCATTATCGGCGGTGGCGCGACTGGTTCCGGCGTGGCGCTCGATGCCGTGACCCGGGGACTCCGAATTGGTCTCGTTGAAAGGGAGGATTTCTCTTCCGGAACTTCCTCCCGCTCCACAAAGCTCATACATGGAGGTACAAAATGTCCCGGTTCTGAATAATCGAAACATGCCTCATTTTCTTGGCAATCTATGCGCAGCAGTATTTAACACTTGCTTTTTCAATCAAATTTTGTTTTAGTTTTTTTGGCATTATAATTTCAATGTGATTTGTCGGCCACTGAACACAACTACATTAATAATTTTATATTCGAGTGACATCTAAATTTCATGATATTTCATTTGTGAGGATCGAACTTGTTATGGACCTACATAAAGCCCCATAAATCCCCATAAATCTAAAGGCCCAATAAAGGAGGGCACTTTATGCAAGAGGACAATTGGACTTACAAATAGAAGGTCCATAACTCATATACCCACACATAAAACTCAACTCTATAAATAGGAAGTAAAACCTAAGGTATGACTTAATCTCTCTCTCATAGCTATATTGTTACCGTACACACACACCGTTTCTTTGGCTAAAAACCATTACCATATACTAGCCTTTGGCTAAAAGCCGTTACCAGTTACTAGCCATAGGCTAGACATCTCTGTTGTTTAGATAGAACAAAACTCATCATCAATTAGTTATGTAGACTCTTATACCATATAAGTACCATTTTCAATCTAATAGGTTGAGCTGTTAAGTAAATGTTATATTAATGATTTTATATTTCTCTAACCACCCTTGGAATAGATCCTAGATTGTAACCGATACTGAATCGGAGAATGCAAATGTTCTCTCATAGAGGTAGTGTAGTTACAAGTCTCGGACAGAAAATTCATCCTCAGTACCCTCCTCACATTGTAGGATGTAATAATGGTTATTGGGACATCTAGTCAATGTCAGGTTTGAACTGTCCAAATCTATAGTTTTCCTATTCCTGCGTAGAGCAAGAAGCAAATGGGAGCAATATAAGGCTTTTGAAAATGAGGAAAAAAGGAATGAATTGTGGACTCTGGAAGGCTGTTATTGCTAACAAGCTTCTAAAAGGACGCTTGAAGATTTAGATACTATACTAGTCAGGATTTATTAACAAATTTATCACATGTTAGCGTTTTTGTAAACTATAGTTATTACTTATTACTATAGTAAATAGCTTTTAATTAGATCTGTAATTAATCCATGTTCAGTTATTGTACTTAATGCACTCATCAACAGGGGTTGGTTAAGCTGGTACAAATTAAAATACTTTGCTTGAAAGGTTTAGGTTATTTTCCAGCTGTCAGGAATCCCTTTTGGTAGATGATTTGTATGTACACTCTCTCTAAGGCTTGTGGCATGCCCTAGCCCTGGATTGACCCCTCCCTTTAAACTTCTATTTACCATTTACCAAAAAGGAAAATGAAATGGACTGTATGCTTACAAGATGCACAGTTTCTCCCATAACTTCCATAAAGCTTGCAATTGAAGCTCCTACAAGATTAAACTTCTTTGAGGTCTTGACAAATTTCATCTTCTAAAGAGAGAAGGAAAGAAAGTGCATCCAAAAGAAAAAGAGAGATGTAAAAATGATTGATGTGTTTCTAAGTTTAGTTATTGTTGTCCCTTTGATCGTTATCATAATTTACTTCAATATTGGCTTAGATAAAGAGCTCATGCTTTGACTCTAACAATAGATGCAGCAAACGTTGTAGAAATCTGGTAGGCAAAACAACTTGTTTGCATGATTAATATTGATGTGATTCTTTGAAAGGATGTTCTGTTAAAATATAATTTTGAAACTGTTTTTCATATTTTTTGAAAGGATACAAAATGATGTTAAAGAACTATAATTGTAGCATAATTTTGGGATTTTAAATTTATAGGTTTAAATCAAAGAAGGTGCATATTTCTGTGAGTTAAGGCTTGCGAAGTTTCCTTTGATACAAGTTTTAAAATAAGATTCTTAAAAACCAATCTTCATCTTAACTCTGTAGAATGTAGATATTGACTGCCCAGAGATTTTGAATTCTGTAGGGATATGTTATGGTCATTTTATGTCTTGATTTTTTCTCTTTTAAAAAGTAGTATGTACTTGTTGATCTAATATTCCAGTGTTTGTGTTAACTCTTAGGTGTTCGTTACTTGGAGAAAGCTGTCTTTAAACTTGACTATGGCCAACTGAAATTAGTATTCCATGCACTTGAGGAGCGTAAACAGGTTATTGACAATGCGCCACACCTATGCCATGCTTTGCCTTGCATGACACCATGTTTTGACTGGTTTGAAGTAGTGTACTACTGGATTGGCTTGAAAATGTACGATTTGGTCGCAGGAGCACGACTCTTGCACTTATCAAGATATTATTCTGCAAAAGAGTCTGTTGAGCTCTTTCCCACTCTAGCAAGGGAGGGAAAAGGTAAACGCCTGAGGGGTACGGTTGTTTATTATGATGGGCAGATGAATGATGCACGACTTAATGTTGGATTGGCTTGCACTGCTGCATTGGCTGGTGCAGCAGTGCTGAACCATGCCGAAGTTGTATCCCTACTGAAGGATGATGAAGGCAAACGGATAATTGGTGCACGAATTAGGGACAATTTGACTGGTAACACTTTCTTTTATTTCTATCTGGTACCAGAGACATGTACGGGGTACATTTTTGACCATTTTGGTTTGTTGGAAATGGTAAGTTAGCAGTGTATTTTAGGATAATCTATCTGACTAAATAAGGGCTTTAGGACATTATATGGGAGACACATTGGGCAAATAGCTTCTTATGCGGCTGCACAAGAGGATAGCTTGCAGCAGACTGTTCGAAATCTGTGTCAATTTTTTTTTTTTTTTATTTTGTTTTTCTAAAATGTTGTGGGTCCTAGGATTTTGTTTCTATGACATAAGAGGAGGAATTTTGCTGCAACAGGAGATCCTTTAAACCTGGGGCGTTTGGTTCAGGAAATTTTTTTGGAATAGTAGGGAAATGAGATAGATAGAGAAATGATTGGAAAGATAGATAAAGTGAGATAGGTAGAAAAATGTAAAAAAAAGTTGTTTGGTGGGGAAAAACTTTACTGGGAAAATTAGGTAACTTTATGAAATCAACAGTGCATTAAAAGTCAGATAACCGGTTTTCTGAAAAATCCCACCTTCAAATTGGGTTTCTAAACAGTGCGGATATCTATGTTTCTCATAAATCCAGACAAATTGGATAGATGAGATTTTGGTGAAAAACGTTGAAACAAATATAGTATTTCTAAAAGCCATACTTGAGAAAGATAGATATCCGCTGAAAAGCTCCCAACCAAACACCACCAAACTGAAGAATCATTTGTTAGAAGTCTAATCCTCTATTCTCGAGCTGTTATTATTTTGCATATGGTTGGTTTATTTACTAAGCAATTACTTCATCTTGTATTGGAAAGTTGAGTGACGAATTGCATTTAGCTAGTAGTACAAAGCAAGACAGTATAGTGCATAGGATGTAAATACCCCGTGCACGTATTACAATGAACCTAGACATAAATCACATAATGTACTTTATTCTCAACAGTTACAGCTGTGGGTGTACATAATAGTTTGTGACTTTTAAGCATAAAAGTTATTTCCTTCTAACATTTCACTAGTTAATTACTTCTACTTATTATTTTTCATGTTGCAGGCAAAGAATTTGATACATATGCGAAAGTAATTGTGAATGCATCTGGGCCGTTTTGTGATTCTGTAAGGAAAATGGCTGACAAAAATGCACGAGATATGATTTGTCCAAGCAGTGGTGTGCATATTGTACTCCCTGATTATTATTCTCCAGAGGGAATGGGCTTAATTGTTCCTAAAACTAAGGACGGACGTGTTGTTTTTATGTTACCATGGCTGGGACGAACAGTTGCCGGAACCACAGATTCCAACACTAAAATTACTTTTCTTCCAGAACCACATGAAGATGAAATACAATTTATATTGGATGCCATATCTGATTACCTTAATGTTAAAGTATGATATACCTGCCAAAACAGGAAACTTTTTGGCTCATTATTTATTCTTTTCTTTCTGATGTGAGATGCAGAAATTAAATGATCCCGTGCATATTACTTGTTTGGAGGATGAACTTAGGCAAAAAACAAGACAGTATATTGCATCATATATCTGTTAGCTACATTGCTACAGAATTCAATCTTATCATTTGTAGGAACACTCCCCCCCCCCCCCCCCCCCCTTCCTTCTGTTTTAGTTAACGGGGTCTGTCCTCAGAAATCATTGATTAAATAGAAGGAAAATAATCCCAGTGAGCTTTCACTCAATCTAGATGTCCTTTTACTTTCTCCCTTTTACACAGTTTGCTATTAAGGACTAATAAAGCTGGGAAAATTTAGGTCCGACGCACTGATGTTCTTTCGGCTTGGAGTGGCATTCGCCCATTAGCAATGGACCCATCAGCTAAAAATACTGAGAGTATCTCTAGGGATCATGTTGTCTGTGAGGATCTCCCTGGTTTGGTTACCATCACTGGTGGCAAGTGGACAACCTATCGTGGGTAATAATTTAATGGGCTTAGGTTAAAGTTGTTGAAGTTTATGTTCTTGTTGTTTCTACAGCTAGGCATTTTATTAATCATATTGACCATTCCGTTAGTCCATTTAAGAAGTAGTATTTAATTATTTTCCAATTTCTCCGGCTTCATTTATTATTGCCTTCTCTTTGTTCCATTGCAGCATGCAATGTTCCTATTACACAAATATTATGCTGATTTCAATGTTTTTCAGAATGGCAGAAGATGCTGTTAATGCAGCTATAAAGTCTGGGAAGCTGACCCCCACCAATGGATCCGTGACCAACAATCTCCGAATTGTTGGTGGAGAAGGGTGGGATCCTGCTTCTTTTACAGTTCTTACTCAACAGTATGTGCGCATGAAAGTAACACATAGGGGAAAAGTTGTTCCAGGGGTAATGGACACTGCTGCTGCAAAGCACTTGTCTCATGCATATGGAACATTGGCTGAATGTGTGGCTGCCATTGCTCAGGTTAGTTTGTATTTATTTCATATTGTCGATAGCAGTATTCACACAGGAAGTCTTGTTTCAATTAAAGATGATTTTTACTCTGCGCTTTTCCATTTTGTTCTCGACTATGTGGATTGTGGACAAGAAGTTTGATGTGGACTACCATGATTCAGAATCAAATTGTGGAATTCAGTAGAGGTATAGTGGCAATATAGATACGGAAAGCACAAACAGCTACACCAAACAGGGTACTTGTGTCAGCATAAAAAGTTTAAAACATCAAACATTGCCTTTATCCTATATTAGTTGGTGTTGGCGGTCAGTGAACACAAATAAAAAATCAAGAAAATACTGAAGAAATTGAAAAAAAAAAAAACTAAGAGAGAAAAAATAAGATAAAAAAATTTAAAAAAAGGAAAAAAGGAAAAAATAAAATTAATAAATACATAAATAAATAAATAGATGCAGAAATAGATTAATATATGGAAAAAAAAAGGCTAAAATGGGCTGTTCAAAACATAGGAAATAGTGGGTTTACCTCTCCACAATGTTAATAGCTTTCCTCCATTTGTATCGAGACAAACTATATGCCAATCTCTTTCTCATTCCATTTAGTCTTGTTTTATTACTTTTCCCCACATATTTGAAAAATAAAGATCAATGGAAACAGAGTTTCAAACACAATTTTCTGTTTGATTCTCATTCATAACAAAGGTGCAATATATACAGCATACTAACTACCTGTTGGGAGAAAAATGATAAGTTCAGAAATCAGTAAAAGAGAAATTGAAACAGAATTCAACAGTCTTTGGAAGAAATAGGGAGGTAAAGGAAGAAATAAATGAAATATGAGAGGCTCCGCTCTCTCCCAAGTCACAAGTCCAAGCAATATTCCCCATAATCCCCTCTTGCCACTCCTCCCGCTATTTAACTAACCTCCTTCCATGCACAATGGCATAACTGCCTTCCATTCTGTTACGGGGTATTTTCGGGAACAGCATTATGCTGATGTGGCAGCACTGAAGCAGCCATAGGGGCCCAAACCTTCCTAGTTCTATCCCTTTTATAAGTCTTTGGGGGCTGGACTGTATAAAAAAACAACACTTTAGTCTATAGACAAAAAAACTAACAAAAATTGAAAAGGAAATAAATTTACAAATAATAATCCCATGATTTCTGGATTAATCAAATCCCTTAATCCTTGGGATTTTACTTTCATATTCCATCACTCTCCCTCAAGCTGATGAATCGATGTCAATCATTCTGAGTTTGCTAACTTTCAAATCAAATTCTGACTTCAGCAAGGCTTTTGTGAAAATATCAGCTTGTTTGATTTGGTTGACACATAATGTAGGCTGAAAAGTTCTATTTTTAATTTCTGATTTGGTGAATGTAAGTCTTCACATGCTTCATCCTATCGTTTTGAATAGGATTATAAACTGTGCTATTAGTTGACTTGCTATCACTTTTCATTTTCATTGGATCTTCAACCAGAATAAATAGGTCTTGTAGTGACCTAATTGTAAAAATAAGTTCACAAACTCCTTGAGCAATTTCCCTATGTTTTTCCTTACCACTACTTGCAACAACAATTTATTTCTTGCTTGTCCAAGTGACTACATTTACCCACACTTCGTGCAATACCCAGTGGCTAATTTTGCATCTTCTACTCAGCTTGCCCAATTTGTATTTGCGTAGCATTCAATCCCTTGGTGACTATTTTTCTGCATCTGTGTAGCATACAATTAAGATATTTTGAGATTTTTTTTTAATATATATTCTAGCACATGCCACAAGAGAACAAGACATAGCAAGATAGTAAAGCCCTTGAAGCTTATAACCAACTCTGCTCATTGTCTGCTGCCTAGTCCTGCATAAAAACAGAGTTATGTTTTAAGGTATTGATCACTTAAGAGAACATGGTAACTGGTAAGTGACAATTAGATTAAATTAAATGGGCTGCCGGGAATTTAGAGGACAGAAGCTAACAGTAAGGGTGCTGGAACAGGACCCTGACCACGTTTTAGACCATCTGTATGAATAACAACTGTTGTGAATCAAAATAAGGAATAAAGATGAGATCAAAGCACAAGAGTCAAGTATCCAAAGCCCAAGAGGTGGTGCTTGAGAGAGATGGGCGATTAGGACGCCAGTTTGTGCAATGGGACTACATGTATGCATAAATTCGTTATGTTGGAATTAATGGTGTACGGGGGTTGAATTTTTTTAGAATAGCAATCCCCAAGTTCTTTCACACCTCTAGCAGGTTCCAAAGGGATGAAAGACATCTACTATTTGTATTTTCTATAGAATCCTCATGAATTGGGCTTCAATCTTATTTAGTTTGATCACTAAAACATCATAATGTTGCTTGGTCAGTTGCTCCTCCTGCCCTTAGCTAGAGAACCATATTTTCACAAAAGTTGCCCTAGACTGATAGGTGGCAGGCAGATCTTGGCAATTCCTTACTTGTAATGTTAGGAATGTGAGATGTTGGAAAAAGGTAAAAGAACCCATTGGCAGCGGATGTAGCATAAAAAATGCCCAAACTACTGTCTGCCATACTGAAAACACAAGTGTATGGAAGCAAATTTCAGATCCGAGGGCTAATAGGTCATATCAAGGGAGGAAAACACTTGAAATGTGTTGATTTGGGATGGTGTGGTGTTAAACTGATCGTGTGAGGCATGTGAAGACCACATGTTAAAGAGACAAGTGGCACATGGGGCTTCTTCTATAAGAGCTGATGGTCTGGCGGTTATATTTTGAGTTCTGACATGACTGGAATGAGAGAGAGAGAGAGAGAGAGGGGGGGGAGGGGGCTGTCACTGGATCAGAGGAACCTTCTTCAGATTGGAGCATGGCAAGGGAAGATGTTGCTGGAATTGCAACATGGCAGCTAAGGATCAATGACCTTGCTGGTCAGTGAGAACAGTGGGTTTGGAGGCTAGGGTTTACTAGGATTGTTGTATTGTGGTAGAGAGATGGATCAGAACCTGCTCTGAAATCGTAAAGAGAGTAAGAGCCATTGCGAAATTTTTGACTAAATAATCTATGTTGACCATTATTTATTCTAATTATTTGACTTGCTCTTCAGGACTATTCCTGAGTTACAGCCCTAACTGTAGCTATACAATAATACCTAATTACCATATTTATCACATGCCTTATTTGCAGAACTATTCTGAAGGAGAACTTCTGTTGGAATTATTAATTGTTACTATGCTGCCTGAAAACTTTGCTATTCTAGGATAAGCTCTGGGGTATTAATTGCCTCTGTTGGGTGAATACTTGGCATCTTGCCTAGGGTCTGAAAAGAATAAACATGTGTCCTTTTACTGCATAATCTCTAAGGGAACAAAACAGTATATTCAACTTGATGTATTTTTTATGTCTGATATGTGCAGTCTTACAGATGTGATTTGAAGATATGAACTGATCATATTTGAGATGTTTTAAGCATAGTATGGAAGTAATGATGATAGATGGGGTCACTCAATATTTCACCATTATATAATTTCTGCGAGCCACAGGGCTTCTTAATCATGGTCTGGTTTCTGGTTGATGTCATTTGAAAAATTAACTAGAAATTGGCTTCAACATTGTTGTTTGCCTCGTTTGTGGTTGAAAAAGATAATATAATCCATTCCAAGGTAATCTGTTTCAACTCTCCCATGCTTTCAGTCTAGTCTGAGAAATCAAAATCAACAAAGCTGTGCATTTTAGTTGCTGGTAATAAATCAACATCAACAACACCTTTATTCCAAATTAATTGGGGTCGGTGGTAGATGAACCCAAATAAAAGATACAAAAGGTTGAAAAAATAAAAGAAAAGTAAAAATAAAAATAAATAAATAGAATAGTAAATATATATATATATATATATATATATATATATATATATATATATATATAAAAGTAAAAAAGAAAGGGAAAAGAAGAAGAGGGGGAAATGAAGGGAAAAATGACTAAAAAGGGACCATCTGGAAGTTGATACTAAATGGTGATAATTTTTTTGTCTGAACAGTGAGCTTATACAAGTTTTAGTCTGTTTCATGGTTTCATCCTTGGGAAGGTTTATATTGATTATGTACTTTGTATATAGAATGAAAGTTTGGGTAAGCGACTTGCCCATGGTTACCCTTTTTTGGAAGCTGAAGTGGCCTACTGTGCTCGTCGTGAATACTGTGAATCTGCCATTGATTTCATTGCACGGAGGACCAGTCTTGCTTTCCTTGACACTGATGCAGCAGGACGGGCCTTGCCTCGTGTGATTCAAATATTGGCAACTGAGCACAAATGGGACAAGTCAAGGCAGAAGGAAGAGTTGCAGAAGGCTAAGGAATTTTTGGAGACTTTTAAATCCTCCAAGAATGCTCAGTTCTATGATGGGAAACACAATTAGTAAGTACTCTTGAATTATATATAGATACCCTTGCACTTGTTATTTTCTCTTCTTTTCTATATTTTTTTTTTTGAGGGGGTTCAGAAGGGATGAATAAGATAAGTATTAATTTATAATTAAATAATTTTTCTCAGGCTGGACTTGAACCGGAAAGGAGTCACCTAGAGCTTCCCTGGGTCATGGAGAGGAGCTTTATACATCTTTGAAATCAATCATTTAATGAATTTGTTAGGAGCTAGCAAACTGTATCCGAGTTTGATAGCTTGTCCGGGTCGACTCATGTATTTTTGCTGCTTGAAAGTGTTGTGAGTTAGTTTTTTGATTTGTTAAAAAACAAGAGATAGCATAGGAAAAAAAAAAAAAATTTACGGTTTGAGTGTACAAATAATATTAGAAGAGAAAGACTAATAACTACACTCCTTTATTATCTCATTTTATTGTACGCAAAACTAATTACACTTAAAATGGTTTTGTAATAAATTTTATGTTTTATTTATGGATCAACACATTTTTATTCTAGATTAATTGTAATCGGTATCAAATGAACACAAATGAAAAAGTACGAAAAAATTAAGAAAACGAATAAAAGTAGATTTTAAAAAATATATAGCATTATTCATTAAAAAATAGTAATAAATAATTAAAAGAAAAAATAAATTAAAATAAAGTGAAAATAAAGATAAAAAATTGAGATAATAATAATAATTGTTAGAATATTATTTGAATATATTACGATATTATCTGTGAATATCTGTTTTCTTATTTTATTAGGATTTGAGTTAGGTTTGGATTTCTTCTTTAAGCTCATTAGGGTCTTTATATATTATACACATTTGTATCAGTTCACTACACAATACGATATGAACCTTGCTTATGCAGAAAATCTTATCGTGCGTCATTCGGGCAAGTCACACGTGTCCTGCATCATTCGGCAACCCACTTTCAGTACCTAACCCTCAATTGGTCACCAACCATCTGTCCTCAACCTCAGATCGTCACAAAAACCATCGTCAAACACCTTTCATTGTCGGAAACCACTGTCCGCCACTGTTCACCGACGATGGAGAACTTTTTCTGCAACCAACTGCGCGACAAAGACCGACTCGAATAGGCATAATAATTGTTTGAATATTATTTGAATATATTACGTTATTATCTGGCCGCCGTTTCGGGGTGGACCACCACCATTTTGCTTGCCTTTTCGCCCTCTTTCAAGATTTGGTCTTCATTTGTTGTGGGTCCCATCCGTTAGGAAGATTTTGGCGAAAAGCTCATTATTTGGACACTTTTTGGATGTTTTTCACGCGATATACTGCTTTCTTTTATTCTACTGTAATTTCTTTTGTTTTTGGAAGTTCTTGCATCTGATTTATGATGGAGAACTCAAGTACTGCTATGAAAAATACTATCATCATATAAAAAACAATAAAAAAATACTACCGGTATTCTCCGCTACTATCCCATCCATTACAACGATGAAACTAACTGGATCTACTACTTACAAGACTTGGTCTACCTCTGTTAAGATCTGGTTTACTGGTCAGGGGCACAGGAAACATCTCACGACCAAGCTCGTTGATATCCACAAGGATCAGAAATATTATTGGGAGAAGATTGATGCCCTGCTCTTGAGTTTTCTTTGGAAATTCATTGATCTAACAATTATTGATATTTTCATCTTCTTTGAGACCTGCTATGAAGTATGGGAGGAAGCCAAAAGCCTTTATATCAACAACATTCCACAACTTTACTCTCTTGTTTATCAGATAATGGAATTGCGCAAATCACCAGATGTTCGAATAGAGGCCTATATTGGTAAATTTGTTCTTTGATGCATGAATTCTTAGCTATGTTGCCTCATACTGCAGATGCATATAAGTACAAGAAGTAGGAGGAGCACCTCTTTATGGTTGTCACCCTTTCTGATCTTCCAGAGGAGTTAGAAAGTATTCGTGAGAATATTTTAACCAATGTTGGGACTCCTAGCTTGTCACAAACTTTCCAACGTCTCCTGAACCTTACAGATAAAACAACACCGCACTTGTTCTTGCTCCTTCTCATATGCTAGCCACCTATTCAACTGCTCTTACCTCTCGTGCTAATGATTCCAATTGGAACAATGGATGCGGTCGCGGATATGGCCATGGACAAAGTCTTTGTTGCAACTTTTGCCAGAACTTTGGACATCTTGAGGAGCGTTGCTATAGATAGTACCCTCACTTGAAGCCACCAATTGCCAACCTTGCTTAGACCGATGCTGCACCATCCTTTACTGGATCATTAACTATTTTGAGTGCACATTATGAGGCTCTTCTTAAGAAGGTTTCTTCCCAGACTCCTGCCTAAGATACTGGTAATTATGTTGATTGTCTTTCTCAATCATCTCTTGGACCATGCACATTATGAGGCTCTTTTAAATTTCATGTGGAGAATGAGACTGGAAGGACGATTCAGACCCTTCGTATAGATCGTGGTGGTGAATATTTCTCAAAAGAGTTTGAGGCCTTCTGTGAAGGATATGACATTCAAAAAGAGCTTACAATTGCATATACACCACAATAAAATTGTGTATTAGAGAGTAAGAACAGAACCGTCCTCAGCACGGTGAGAAGCTTGTTGGAAAGAGTAAGAGATCCAAAGATATTTTGGCCAAAAGCAGTAAATTGGAGCATTCATGTCTTGAATAGAAGTCCAACCTTTGTTGTTCGAAACATGACACCGGTAGATGCTTGGAGTGGGATAACACCAAATGTGAATCATTTTAGAATTTTTTGATGCATTGTATATCTCATTTCCTGGACGAGAAAAGGAAGAAACTAGATGACAAAGCTCAAAAATATGTCTTTCTAGGCATAAGTGATACATTCAAAGAATATAAATTGTTTAATCCACTAACAAAAACGATTGTGCTTGGCAATGATGTTGTTTTGATGAAGAAAACACTTGGGATTAGAATATGCAGCCGCCTGTAACACCCTATTCCAGACCGATTTGTTAACATCAGAATGATATTAAGCGCAACATATTTAATTAATAAATTGCAGAAGTTATACTCATTGATTCACAATTAAAAATATGAAAAGGTGAATAAACTTTTTATTTTTCATTATGTATTGTCATTTACCTAATTATTCAAATAATCATCCGGTGACATACCTTTTAACCATTAATCACTTTAAGTCATCCACTTAGCATGTTTCTAGGCATCATGCCCTAGTCCATATCTTACTTGATATCTAATTACCAAAATTACATTCATACTTAGCTTAGCTTATAATACTTAGTAATCCATTATCTAGGTCATTTACTTTCATACATCTTTACCAAAATCTTTCATAATTAACTCTTTATAATTTCATTATATGCTTTCTAGGTAATCTATCTGCACCTGTTCATATTCTCCATAGAATCCATACAACACCTAATGGACCTTCATTTATATATCATGCATAACATAAGCCATTTCAAGGCTTTACCACTTATTCCATAAAACATATTTCATACATCACAACATCAAATGACCCAAGTAATACAAATGCTCAACTGACATAAGCTTATATATGTTCTCCAACAAGAGTAAACAAACTCAATATATTAATGGCATAGACAACCATCTACGCTCATCAGAAATATAACATCATGTCTCCTATGTAATCCAAAATGACAGCAATAAATATCTCATTACATGCTATGATCTCTATCCGGCCTTATGCCACGAGATGCTCCAACATTATCACTCATAGTACCTGAAAATATCATCCCCACACGGGGTGAGATAACAATCTCAATAAACTAGGGGTCCTCGAAGGATTCCTCCGCCCCTAAGTTCACTTAAGGTATAACAGTAATAAATAGAGTAATAAAATATATAATGCAATATATATCATGTAATGTGTGCAAAAATAATTCTACTGGCCAGAGAACAATGTATGCATTACGCAACGTCATACAACATACCCAAAACATAAGGATTCCCCTTATGCCCTACACTTAGGCATCACCATCTCATGTAGGTAAACACACCATCACATCCATATATCAACACATTATATCACCAAATCAGTTCTAAAACATACTATATATATATATATATATATATATATATATATATAGGGGAATGATATTGTGACAATCAAGTTGTGTTACTACCAAGTAACTACCAATCAATCTCACCGTTAGATCGATTATGTGGATCCAACGGTTATATTTATTTCCATCTTTGTATGGTCATGATTTCCCATATTTAAAGTGAAAGCATTAAATATGGAAAATCATAACCATACAAAGGTGAAAATAAATATAAAGTATTAAATTTGGGGAATCATGACCATACAAAAATGAAAATAAATATAACCGTTGGATCCATATAATCGATCTAACGGTGAGATTGATTGGTAGTCACTTGGTAGTCACTTGGTAGTAACACAACTTGGTTGTCACAATATCCCTCCCCATATATATATATATATATATATATATATATATATATAAACTAACCTCCCATGGAGTTTGGAGAAACAAATAAGGGATTAACCCCAAGGAACGAAAGCTTACCTTTTACAACAATGTCCTCCAATGCACAATCAATATCCAAGAGGCCATAATCACAAAATTTCACAGTATCCCAACCTATTTCAATGTGTGTGTTGGCTGGGATTTCGGTAGAGAAAATTAGATAAGAAGAGTTACGAAATTAAGGAAGAAAAGAGGTTATATATATGTGGCGCCTCATTAACCTAAGATTAGGTCAAATCAACGCCCTCATCAAATCTCAATCTTATTGGGTGATTTTCTTAATTTTATCCAATCAATCTAATTGATTGGTTTCCCCAATTTCAGCCAATTAATTTAATTAGTTGGTTTCCTTAATTTTGACCAATCAATTAGATTGATTGGTTTATTTTATTTTCTCCATCTTTATTAAATCTAATTTAATGACTATATTTAAATTCAAATTTTAAATTTTAAATTCAAAATTTTAAATTAGAATTTAAATTAATTTTATTTAAATTCAAATTCGAAATTAGAACTCAAATTATTTTTATTTAAATTCAAATTTCAATTTCAAAATTCAAAATTAGAATTCAAATTAATTTTATTAATGTAACATTTAAATTAATTAGGTTACATCATGGATCAAGTCCAACTTGGCCCATGATGCCACCTACCCTCTCTTGACCCAATATGTGGGCTTTTCCATCTTAGGCCTATTATTCCTTATTGGGCCCAAGCCACATATGCTAGAATTCAAGATAACTTAAGATATTTGTGTGCGACCCATCAGACCCAACATAGCCACTGGCATAAATGGGCTTGGGCCCATTAGGCCCAATCAATCTATTGACAACACAGAGCACTAGCAATGCTTTGTTGTGTCAGAGCTAGTTGAGTTCATCGAATGATCAACCTGTTATACCTATTTGGTTATCGTGTGAATTATCCTTTCGTCTCGATTACTCATCCCATTGACCTAGGTCAAGGAAAATGTATCAACCCCTGCGATCTAGGGTTAGCTTTTGCTGAAACAGGGAATCTTTGTTTACGGACTCTAAAGAGCGGGCCATCTCATGACTCATTTACTATGCATAGATTCCTGAGTCCCGTAAATGTCATCCTGATTTCACCGGTGTACGGATAATCTAATCTCTCGCAGAGATTGACGAATTCCTTCAGCTTGTCACACTAGTCCTGAGTCCTTAGGGCATGCCCAAGAGTATACCTACAAGTCTCCATGTTTCTGGAAGATAAGGTATACAATCAAAGCAAGCCTTCTAAAGCACAAGACTATATAACAACGTCAAGTCTAAGGAAAGACACACCCAAATAATAAGAGACATTATCTATTGATACTATCTGTGAGATTTCCTTGTAGTGTCTCTTTGTGGGTCAATTCAATGTGAGCTATTCTCTAATAGGTCCACCCACGAGTCAGCTAAGACATCTCCATATCTGTAGTTCACGATGACCCTACCTTGCATCTCCATACAAGTAGCTGAGTTGTGCTAGTCTCACCCGAGATCACCAATGCCCATTATCGGTATCTCTAGACTAGGAACATATTTATGGCAATGGACGTGTGGTGTCATGGAGCCCTCATGATCGTGATCCCTATCACAGATCCTCAATGTGACACCCGTTCTATTCCAAGGGCTTTATCCAGTTACTCATATTCAATATTTGAGACATGCAATATGAAACAAGATAAGTAATGCTTTTATTTATAAAATTTATTCATAACAATAAAGAAGCACATGGGTCCATTTGTCTCTCAGATTTTTTCTAGGATACCTATGTACTAACAGTGATCACCGGTGCAAAGGGCACGAACAATGAGCGGCTCATGCCAAATCTTGTAGCTGAGGGTACATGAATGAATCAAATCAACACCCGAAAGAGAGAGATTCTAGAGACTATGCTGGTATGGGACGGTACAGTTGGGGATAACTTATAAGAATTAATTGGTACTACCTATACTAACAAGATGCATATACTTTTCGGTAGCCCAGAACAGAAGAACTTCATAGTTAAGCGTGCTTGACTTGTAGCAATTATAAGATGGGTGACCTCCTGGAAAGTTTTTCCAAAAATTGTGTGAGTGAGGACAAAGCACACTTAAAAGTCTCATGTTAGTTTGTGGCGAAAGTCATTGATCTTGCAAGTTGCCGGGCGTTACACAAACTTTCAACAACATGGAAGGGACTTTAAACTCAACTAAGATTGATCGACTTATGTAAAAATTCTAGAAATTTCTAGAATTAAATATTTTTGAGTTAGCTTTACATATGTTCAAGCCTCACTCAATTTGGAGCTCTCTAGCTCACGTTATATGTTCTTGCCTAGTGAATATGACAACACCATTGTCTTAACTTTATGACCAATTTAATCTATTCAAACATTAAAATTGGATTTCTACTTCTTCATAAAAGTTTTAGCTTAGAATTTTATCTTTTCAAAACACTTGAGAATGGGTCAAACCGATATCTATAACTCCAGATATGGCCGAATTTTTGAAATAGGTTCGAAATTTGTAATAGTACCATCTCAAGGACTTTGGGCCCAATTTATAGCCTGATAACCACCTAATTAGTTGGTGTTTTTTGCTTGTTTCTTAGAGAAGATGATGAATCCTTATGATAGGGCAGAAAAGGGTTGATCAAAATGGAGTGAGGGGCTGCTGTCTAGGGTTTCTCAAAGTGAGAAAATGAAGTAAAAAGGAAAGAGAGTGTAAGTCTAGGTCATATTAGTGAGTGCCCACTTAACCTAATGGGTAATTACTCACCTAATCACTCATTAATTCTCCACCCATCTTAACGTAAGTATTTTTGTCGTTATTTTGACTTCATAAAATTTATGGAATAATAATCGTTAATTAAATATTAAATTTTCGGGTAATTTTGTCGGTACACATTTTTTTACCCCAAAATGACATTGTTCACATTTTTCTCAAAAGGTGAATTAATTTAACTAAATCAGAATTTCCTTTTAATTATTCTCTTTTAATTATTAATTAACTTCCTAAAATCCCAATTTACAGGTTTGGGTTATTACACCGCCTACCCGAGTTCTTTATGACATTGATTATAAACAAGAATGAATTTCAACATCTAGTATGCCTAAAAATTCATCCACCGCGAATTCTCCAACCACTGGATCCTCACCAATAGTAGTTGGAGTCAACAAAGAATAAACTTAACCTCTTCATTGTGTTAGTAGAAGGCCTACTTGGATGAAAGATTATAGGGTAACTGGAATTGAACATCCAAGTACTCAATTCAGTTTGTTTTCATAATGCAATCCCTTGACTTTTGAGAGTGTTGTTAAAGAAGAAAAATGGCAAAAAGCGATGGTAATGAAATTGATGCAATTAAGAGGAATGATACTTGGGAGCTTACTGATCTTTCAAATGATCACAAAACTATTTAGTGTGGAGTGGGTGTTCAAAACAAAGTGGTGAAATTGACAAGCACAAAGCACGCTTGGTTGTTAAGAGGTACAACCAGCAATATGAGATTGATTATATAGATATTTTTTCTCCTGTTGCGAGACATGATATAATCAGATTGGTGGTTGCATTAAATTCTTGACCTATTTTCTAGCTAGATGTCAAATCAACATTCTTGTATGGGTACTTGGAGGAATATATATTTATCGAATAACCCATGGTTATGTGAAGGTTGGAAATGAGCATAAAATTTACAAATTGAAAAGGGAATTTTATGAACTAAATCAAGCCCCCTGAGCTTGGTATAATCATATTGAGTCATATTTTCTTAAAGTTGGTTTTACAAAGTGTGCTTATGAACATATATTTTTTTGTTAAGATTGGTGATAAAGGAAAAATGCTCATTGTTTACTTATATGTAGATGATCTCATATTCACAGGAAATTATAATTTTATGTTTGAAGAATTAAAAAGGTCTATGATGAATGAGTTTGAAATGTCTGGTCTTGGTATAATGCACTACTTTCTTGGTATAAGTGTAGTACAACCAAGTGATGAATTTTTTATTTCTCAAAAGAAATATGTGGGAGATATTCTAGATTGATTTCAGATGAAGGATTATAATCCTGTTCACACTCCAATTGAATGTGGGTTGAAGCTACACAAAGATCATGAAGGAAGGAAGGTTGACAACAACTTCTACAAACAAATTGTTGGAAGTTTAATGTATCTCACTGCAGCAAAGCCAAACACATTTTTTTCTTTGAGTTCAATTAGCAAATATATGGAGAGTCCTATAGAAATACGTTTGTTAGCTGCCAAGAGAATCCTTTGCTACTTACAAGGAACAAGAAACTTTGGCATATTTTACAAGAATGGTGTGAAATCTAATTTAATGGGATTACTAATAGTGATTATGTTGGACATCAAGATGATAGAAAAAGCACGTCTTTTTATGTTTTTATGATTAGTACAGGTGCTATTTCATGGGCATCGAAGAAGCAATCAATTGTCACTTTGTTAAACACAGAAGTTGAATTTGTTGCTGCTACAACTTGTGAGTATCAAGCCATTTGGCTAAGGCAAATTCTTGAGGAGCTTCAATTCAAACAACCAAGAGCTACAAAAATCACGTGTGATAATAATTCAACAATTAGACTATCTAAGAATCTATGCTACATGGAAGAAGCAAGCATATTGATGTTATTTTTTAAGAGATCTTTGTAATAAGGGAACAATTGATCTTATCTACTTGTAGAATTGAGAATCAAATTGCTGATATATTCACCAAAACTCTCAAGGTGGAGTCATTCGATAAGCTAAGAAGATTATTAGTTGTCTATATGCTTTAAACTGAATGTTAGCAAACATTAGTTTAAGGGAGGAAATGTTAAAATGTCTGCTTATTTTCTTTTGTTAGTTTGAATGTTGAAGAGTCAATTGCTTCTTGATTTTTGTGTGTGATGATGTTTATTAGGAGTATAATGGTTGGTGTTATGAGTAGTTAATGAATATTCATGCGTGTTTATTGGTGACTTGATGGGGCTACTGTTAGTGGTATAATAAGGCTCGTATTTTCAACTTTTTGTATTGCCTTTAATAGATTTGGTGTATTGAAAAATATAAAATATTCTTTTTTCAATATCTTGTACGTGTTTCCATCGTGAAGTCTTATCTTTTATCAATGACCACCAAATAAATTAAAAAAAACTAATAAATTATGAACCTCCATGTTATTTAATAAATATAATGAATGATTACGAAAATAAAATAAAATAAAATAATGAATTGAATAAATACTAAATGAAAGTTAAAATTGGCTTTTGTACCAAATTAAGCACGTACTAACTCTTGAAACGTAAATAGGTAAAAATAATTGTGAATTTCAATGCCAACTTAAATGAGTTCGCTTCACCTTTTCTTTTTTCTTTAAAAAAAAATACAGTATATACTATAACATTCAAGGCAACATATGTTCGTGGTATGGATTAAACATGTAACCAAAACATTGGAGAAAAAAATAAATAAATAAACGACAAAACACTACAAACACCACAGCCTCTTCTTCATTTTCCTCCTGTGCAGGAGCTCCATCTTAGACCTCTTATTCAAGTAGCACGAAATGATGACAAATAAATATCATTGTCTTAGCATGCTCCCATTGGGAGAAATTTTTTTTTTTTTTCAAGATTATTTGCAATAAGATTTTTATTTTATTTTTGGATAAATCACATGTATCTTCCGTGGAAGGCAATTAGGAGTGTTAATGGGCCGAGCCGAGCCGAGCTGAGCTTTGGTCTTAAGATGTTAAGCCTATGTTTAAATGTGTCAGTCTGACCAAGCCTGTTACTTGTTATGAATATTATTATCGGCCTCTGGCCTGACTTATTTACAAAAAATAAAAGCCTGGTTTAGTCTGTTTAAAAAAAATAAGACAATAAAAATTTATCCAAACAGAATATACAATCAACAAGACTAGTAATTCCATAAATATTCATAAATTCAATGTATATCCAAACAACATAATATAGAACAAAATCATTCAAAAAGTCTGTTTAACCAATAAAATGGAGTGAAATGGATTGAGGAGAGAGAGAGAGAGAGCTATTACAAGCAATATAAAAAATATAAAATAAAAATAAAAATTAATATACTAGGTTAGCCCGAGAGGCTCTTAGACCGAGCTTTTCAATTGGAGCCTGAGACCTTTTTATTAAACGAGCTTTCATACAAGTCCAAGCCTGGTTCCAACAATCAATTTTAGATATGTAAGCTCAGGCCATCACGAGCCGAGCCAAAGACCCCTGATTTGTTTAGCACCCCTAAAGGCAATCCTGTTCGGGGCGGGTCCAGTATTAAAGTTTTAAACCCCTCCATAAAATGATACTGGGGAGAATTGAACATATGTTCTCACCTCCACCTGCTCAGTTTCCATGCAGTTATTTGCAATAAGATAGATCTCAATATAATAGTCCATAAAAGATAGTTCTTGTATTCAAGCGCAAAAATGCGTAAACTTGATTCAAAATATTTCTTGAACAATTTATCTTGATATGGCTGTTGCTTGAGCATATTCGAGAGATTTAAATTATTGTAAAGTTGGAACAAATCTTTTCAGTTATGGTCAGGGAAACCATTAATATTTGTGCAACTCTTCTAGGATGCTTAAAATGAAATCTGTGATGGAATTTATCAAATTGTGAATTCAATACAAGACAAATGTGTTAGGCAATAATATTTGACAATAGAATTTCCATGACCATGAATGAAATACAAAAACCCATTTATATTATAAATAACATGAAGAAAGCCATAATAAATATTTGAGATGTGAATTAATCCAAAAGAATATGATAAAATATATGTTACTCTTTCAATATAATCTTCAACTTGATCAAATCAATCATTTAGTTGCAAGATGCTCATGCGTGAAAAGAAATACGAGAGGTTCTGCTATATCAATTGTTTGGTATGTCACAGATAAGATATAGTTATCTGGTTGGTTTTTCTTATCCTACCCAAATCCTAATTAGTTATCCCATGGGAGGCTTGGGTTAGAAAGTGTCAGGATAGGATAAGGAAATTTTTATTTTTATTTTTTCCAATACATCCTTGCAACGTGACAAACGCTTCTCCTCTACTATCGTCTTCTATGCTCAACTCAAAATGGAAAACATCATCATGAGTTCAGAGCTCAACCACACAACTTCTCTTCCCAACCTTTAGACATAAATCTCTCAGCCACTGCGAGGTGAACCATCAAGGTATGTGGCTGTGCATTTTTTAAAACTTTATTTCTGGGTTGTGGGTATGTTTAGAATTAGAAGATTACACAAATCACCAAGCATAATGAAGATGATGTTATTTGAGTTCTAATAATTTATGGTCGTAAATCGAAAATATGTCATTCACAAAGTGGTTGTTTTGTTTGACCCTAGGGGATTGCATATCTTCTGTTGAGCAAGGTATCAGAGTTCGAAGGTGTGCAATTCATACATTCACCTTAACCTCAGGTATGCTTCCCTTTCTTTATCTACATCAATTCAATCACATACTTCCTTGTTCCTTCAATCTAAACTTATTTTACCTGTACCATCATAGTGTTATTGAAGACAATGAGTGATATTATATCACTAAGAGGTTTGAACTCATGTATAAAGCAGAAGAGATAAATGATCAGAATTATCACTGTGCAATAATGAAAAATTAGAACAGACTTACTTGTTGTCACTAGTATGGAACAAACAGATGAAGAATGAATGCAGAATTAGGAATTAAATCCGAGCCCACAGAACGTGTCTCCTTAAGACAATTTTCCCCCTCACTGATGCCAAAGGTTGAGGGACACTTGTCTCCCAGGATAGAACGAATTTCGTCTGAAGAGTGGTGGCACTACCAATCAACAGCCAAAACGAACACAACAATATGCCAGAGGGATTACATCGGAGGAAGAACGAAAATATGCAAAACTGGAGGAAGGAAAAATCCGCCAAGAGTTTCAGTGCAAAAATCGGATTGAATTTCTGGGGGGTCAGTGTCTATTTATAGATACTTACTGGTCACGATGAACCACCGCCGGCAAACTGCTGTGACTGATGACCGCGAACGGGTGTACAACCAGTGACCGGTTCGGTGAGCAGACACAACCGGTGACCGGTTCGCGAAAGGTAAGAACCGGTTCGATTCAAAAATACTCAAAAAACTGGCGGGTAGAAATGTTTGGGTTTGAAAAATTGGAGGGAAACAACGGATAGTCACAGGGGCATTTTGGACAAAAAATTAAAAAAATAATTTAGGCTAGACGGACGGCGGCGCTCGCGCACGTGTGTTGGACCTAAGCCCACCTAGCTCCTCCCTCTCCACAAAATGTGTAGTGACCCAAGGGCTAATTTAGGAGTGTGAGGTGAGAGCTTATAAACTCACCCACCTCCTACTAGTTGTCTAATGTGGGACTTCTTAAACCCGCACACCCCTTCAACTTCTCTTTTCTCTTTTCTTCCTTAACCCACTTCTTATTCATAACCAATAGATTGTCAACATAAATTCCAACACATAATGGGTTTACCAAATGGAGTCTCAGAAGCGGTTTCGTACACTTGCATATCAATTGTTTGATCAAAGTTGCTAATGAAAATATTATCCATGTTCATTCCTTTTCAATAAGAAACGGGTTCACTATTAGGCCTATATCTATAACCCTATTCCCCTTCTAATTTATGTAAATTTTAGATGAACATGTTTTTGCAGTTTATTGGTTTTGATCAATTACATTTATTAAAAGGTGATAATATTTTATATAAATTATTGAAACCTTATATAGATATAAATTATTGTTAAATGGTTAATTAGTTTTGAAGTTATTTTTTTCTTGGGTTCAAATGTAATTCCATATACAAACAAGGTGGTTATGGAATGTCCACCTGCTGCATAAAAGAAATAGAAAAAATAAAATAAAGATGACTTGTTCTAGTGATAATTCCATTTATGACTTATGGTTCTGAATGAAATTAATCTGTGCACACAAAGAGTCAAGAATGTTGCTGCTTATCTAGCGATAGAACCTCCCCTTGATATTATTCTGTTTTACAGCAGTTTCCTCCCGAGTGAGACTTGCATTATTTGGTCATTGCGGTAATTGAATGTATTGCTGATGTTTTTAAAAAATCCCGCTTTCGATGACATTATTTTTTCTATGCACAGGTTGACATGATTCGGAGGAGCATTTTGACATTATATCAGATTTAATTTTGGAGCAAATGTTTTTCCATATGGTTTGGGTTTGTATTAGAATTTTAATGGAAGTGAGTCATTTTGCACTATGGTGGCATGAAAATTATAATCTTAGGCAGCAACCAATTATTAGAGAAAGGCTTAGGGGAGAGTTTCTAGATAGATTGCTGAATCATGACGATCAAACTTGTGTTGATCAACTTCGCATGGATATTAGGTCATTTCGTTTGTTATGTGTCCTCCTTGAAAATAATGGTAGATTAAAAGAGGATGGACTAGTAAGTGTTGAAGAACATGTGTTCTTTATTTATAATTTTACTTGTATTTTGTAATTTTATTTGTATTATGTATTTCATTGTCACGCCTTTTTGAATGAATGAAACATGATTTTTGAATGATACAAAAGTAAGTAGTTAAATGAGTCATGATTTTTGCATGATGTACATACAATATAGAGGATAAAAAAATTAATTTAAAATATTTTGTCTAAAATTATAATTGTTAGAATTGTATAAATAAATTTAAAATTAATATATAATAATTTATATGATATTTTTTAAAAAAAGGTATTTTAGTCTATTTATATCATATCCTCATGATATTTGGTGCACCTCAAATCAAACACGTGATAGGATAGCATAATCTCGTCACATTGCTAATCCAATGCACATCAAACACAAGATATGATATGTGTCCATATCTTATCCTATCCTTATCCAACTCTCTTATCCTATCCTGTCCACCAAATGATCCCTTAGAGAGTTAATTATGATGATAATGTGTTATGAGGTAAAGAGAGAAAATAGAAAAAACATGAAATGAAGAGGTAAGACATAGAAAGATCAAAACATACCGGAGGGAGCCAACTCGTCTCAAAGAGATAATTAGGGTTGGGTAACTCCAAAAAAAAAAAAGATCAAAACATGAACTCTTGGAAAAACATGAGAATATCAATAATTCTTTTCATTTTTAATAGAGTACATATTCTTGTGTAGGACTCCATGAATAAATAGGGGAAATGAATATACATCAATGCACTATTTTGCATGATGTTTATATTTCATACAAAAAATCCTAAGCAAAATGAAGATCATAACACAACCTCCTAAAATTTTATTAGTCGTTTACATAAAAAAATTCATGTTTTACCACATGAATATAAATATTTTGTTTTGTTGCAGCTAGTTGGAGCTTGCAAGTAATTTACTCAATGCACTACTTATATACGCGTTAATTAATTATAGAATCGATATTTTTTCAACTATTATCACCAAATACAAGTAAGTTTATTTTGATGTACGGGAAATATTCTCATCATCATTAAATCGGGGAATTATACTATCATTTATTGTATTGTTATTATTTAATTTAAATTTTAAATACAAATAGATTACCAAAAAAAATAAAAAAATTTAAATACAAATGTATTTTCGTGCGCGTACATATATATCGTGTACAATATTTGTGCGTTGAAAATAATGAAAGTAGAATCTTCAATACAATTCTATTATTATTTCTAATATAATAATATTTTATCTTTAATATAACAACATTTATGGTTATAAGTTGAACTTAAATTTTGTCAAAGTTTATCTACTGTCTTCTTCTTCTTCTTTTCCTTTTTTAACTTGAGTTTCTTAACTTATTATTACTTTGTTCTCATATGAAATGGACACATCTTAGTTTTCTGGGATCAATAAGGACAGGCTGTAAGAATCCGAACCCCACTCCACTAGCTATTATTGTAATAAGGTGTATTTCTATGCTGAACTGATCATCAAGGAAGCACAGTCAGGGAAACGAGAAAAAAATAATAAAAAACTTACAAAAAGCAGAAAAAAAGAGGCTCGGTTTTCTTTACTACACTATTTTTATTTTTTTTATTTTTTTATTTGTTGCCTTTTGACTCATTCATTAGAAATATTTAACCATTGATTTCAAATTCAAAAAAATACAGCGTGTATGTGTTCTAGTCAAGGATGGGATAATATCCGACTTACGCAAAAATAAGTGTATGCTTATCACGCGTCATCATACACTACAAGAGACGCATTATTTTGAACGCGACGCGACTTGAATGTAAATACCATCATACACATCTCATACAGCATTCACATGACAGATGATACACGATCATTTTTGCCCAAGTCGCATACACAATCTGAACGCATAGATACCATGTTTATAAAAGAAAAATTATTTGGATTTGAAATTAATATAATAAAAAAGGGAAAAATATGTATCATTTTAAACCATGTAAAGTTATGTCATTTTAAGTGAGAGAAAGAAATAGAAAAAAAGAAAATAGAGAGTGACAAAAAAAAATGTGTGGGTTCTACCTTTTTGTGAAAGTGAAATGACACAAGTTATATCATCTACAAGGACAACTATTTCCCCCAATAAAGTATTTCGTTTTCTCACGTTATTATCCAAAACGCCTTATGTTATTTGGATAAAGAGTAGGTTATATTGACATATTTTTTTTTTATAAATTTACAAATTACATTATGTCTGACCGATAATACTTTAATCAAGAGTGTATTGCCGATTAGACATAGACATATAATGTAATGTTTGTAAGAGTTTATAAATATAACTATGGGTTTTATATATATATATATATCATGTTGTAGGAAATTTGTTATGTCATTTACTCTCACAAAAAGTGATGGCCCCACCTTGTTTTCTTTTTTCTTTTTGAGTGGGACCCACATAAAATGTATTAGAGTAATATGACACTATAAGTTTCCTAGACATATACAAAACCCTATAAACTATGGAAAAAATATTTCTTCGGTTACTGCAGATAAGTTATCTGTATTTTTTTCAAAACGACGTCGTTTTGGTATTGAAATCTTAAAAAATTATAAATATAAAGACTATTATAACCCTTAAATAAATTAAAATTATAAAAATACCATGACTTCCGTCCCAAAACGATATCGTATTGAGCCAGTGCACGTAACTTGTACGCATGCTTGAACCCATAAACTATTCACATAAATACCACCACTTTTGTAAATTTTCTACCAACGGTTTTTGTTTTGGCTTTGGTTTCCACCATCATTTTTTTCCTCTTCCTTGGTTCCTTGAGACTCTGGAAGTTCCCAGTGAAGGAAATCATTCTCTCTCTTTCAAGATTCTTCTTTTTCTTCTTCTTTTTTTGGCACCTCACTCTGTATCCTTTCCACTGTTTGATGGGAATCTGTCATGGAAAACCTATTGAGACCCAACAAAGTGAAGGAGAAAACCAAGTATTCTCCCACACCTCAAAGTTTCCATTCAACATTCCAAGCCCGTTGCTGAGTTTGTTCAAGAACTCACCACCAAACTCAAACATAGCAGTGTGAGGTGGTCAACCCCTTTAAGCATCTTGAAGCGTCCATTCCCTCATTGTTGCCTTGCTAACAGTTATGCAAGTAGTGCGCGCAAGTATACACGACAACAAGTAATATAGGGCTTTTGTGAGTCCCAGTAATCGTTCCCACAAGGATCTTTGCGTTTTAACTTGAAATAAATGGTAATTGCTAAAAGAACTAAAAATAAAAAATAATAAAATTAAATGCTACTACTGTTCTAAACTAAAGAACTGGAAATATTTTTGTAGTGATTTTCTCTTTTTAAAACAATGGTTTAATTGGTGATAAGTTCTTTGACTACTGCCAAAAAAAATGACTTAAACAAAAAGCTGGTAAAATATTTTGTTATGGTTTTCTTTTAAGTTTAGAAACAGAAAAAGTAATTTCAGATTTTGATGAAAAATAATAAGTGACAAAACTTGGTTTTAAAACAGTAGTTGAAAATGAGTTGGGTGTCAATTTCCCCTTTCCTCAATTGTTATTGGGATGCTTTAACAAAGCACAAAAATTGCTCCCAGCTTAACGAAAATATTAAGATAATTGTTGTTTTCCAACAACAATTTTCTTCCCCTGACAACAGTTGGCATATCCATATGTCACTGTTGTCATAGGATCTTAAAGAACAATTTTCACAAGTCACATGGGGGTAACTTCATCCCTGAAGCCATACCCATTGAGAGAGATTTTTCTCTCAACTTTCCATGTGCTCACAGTGGGGTCTAATGTGAGTTATTTCCCAATAACCTCACACCACTAAGAGCTGACTGTGTGTGATCATCACATAGTCAAACTCAGCAACAAATACGCACAGTAAACAAGCTGAAAACAACCATGTAAATATTAAAAACACATTCCAATAACAGTGAGTTTCGGGTACTTTTTCAACCCAACTCCCAGAAAAATTAGCTCATCACCACAGGTTGATGAGCTAAAATACAGTAAGCGTTCATAATAAAAATGGAAACTTTAAAAGGTACTGGAAATAAAACTCAGGAACTATCAACAGCCGATAGTCCTGACCAAAGTGCTCATAACATTTACAAACAGATTACTAAAATAAAAACAGAAAACAGTAGCATGAAAAATAACCTAAAAGCAAATAATAAAAATTATCCAAGACAGAAGAGAGGTAGGGAGAGAGAGCGATGCCTCAAAAAGCCCTTTGTCCCTCCTTTATATCTGCTCCAGAATCATCCCCTTCAACGTACGCTCCTTGCTCCTCTCGAACGTGAGTGCCTCCTTGCACGATTCCGCAACGCACCTCAAAAAGTAACCCTTTCCACTAACGACCTCCAGCTCATCCACTCTTTTGGATTTTTCTGAATTGATCCAAGAATTGGTTAGGGTTTGTGTGGGTTGGTCCGGTTCAGAAACTGAACCGTAGTGGAAGGCTAGGGTTCTTGTCTAGGATGAAAAGCAAATGGTGAAACAGTTTAGTTGCTCGAGTCCAAGAAGAGACCGTGCTGGATGGTGAGGGCGTGAGATGGATTAGCCGATGGTGGGTCTGCTAAGGTTTTTTCTTTTCTTTTCTTTTCTCACGATTCTGACTTGCCTCTTCAGTTCTCCTCTATCATTCTTTTCTTCTTTTGGGCCGCTGATTGCTTCTGGCCCAACTCTCCTTTTTCTTTTCTTCTTTGGGCTGCTGATGGTTTAAATTTTCTGGCCCATTCTCTTCTTGCTTTTCTGATTTGTCTTTTCTTTCTTCCCCCACTTTCGGGCTTCTGATCACAAAATGACTGGCCCATTTTTTTTCTTCTTTCATTAGCTTAGGAAAATAATACCAATTGGGCCTGAAACATAAAAATTCAGCCCATTAACATTCTAAATCAGAAATCCTTATTTCAATGCAATAATTGGGGTTGTTATGAACAAAGATAGTCTATTCATTCCCATTTTATCATCAAATCACATGCTCTAAGTCACAATTCATGGACTTATCACACCCCCAAACTTAAGTTGTTACTTGTCCTCAAGGAACAAATACAATGCAACACCACAAAAATTTTCTTCTAAACAGTTCCTTAACAACAAGCAAATCTTTCATTTCTCATAAAACATGCTTCCAAAAAAAAAAATTCTCATGATCTAGATTTTCAATCAAACACACAACTTTGAAATACCATTTTTTTTCTTCTCAACAGTGCAAAACCAGACATCAGATTTCAACTTTCACTAAAGGATATGCAATTAACTCAACTGAAGTTTATGCATCAATCAGAAAAAAAGGATTGCAGTTTAAAGCATACAAACAATTTCAATGATCAGTGTGACTTTACTGTTCAAATATAATAAGTAACAAATGGACAATAACAAGGAGGACCGCGACTTATCATGTCATAATACAGAGAACTACATCTTCACAAAAGGCAAATGAGAATGGCTAAAACTCTCTCCTCACGTATTTTCAACACTCAATAGTGCAGGGAGCTGTTTTATCTCACACCTTTATTGGGAATAACCTCAACATAGGCTTGACAAGTTGCTTTGGCAGTTGGATGACACACAAATGAGACTTCAATCAGAGGGGCTTTATGGGTTGTATTTTGGCTTGGATCAAGGGTAGAAATGTATGGATGACTGGCTAACTCAGCTATGATGGACAAGGGATGCAATCAGACAACTTAACTAGACACTTCCATGGCTGCCAAAAACTGTATTCTCTTGTACTCTTTTTCTTTTTCTTTTTGACAGCATTCTCTTTCTTTCTTTCTTTTTGTGTGTACAATCACATCCTTTTCTCTTTTCTTTACTATCAGCCATGGAATTGAATTCACTTTTCAGTGGATTGCAACTTCACAAAAATTTTATTCCATCATAACTAAGTGGGAAGGTGATCATTGGATGGGGAAAGAATTTGAGGGAGTAAAAAAAAATCCAGCTAGAGGCTCAAAGTGGGTTAATCAAAGGCCAAAAATTAAAGGTTGGCTTTTTGGCTAAATGGGCTCATCAGAAGAAAGTTTGCCCTCATCATCTTAAAGCTTACTTGTGCCTCAATTAACTACCCAGCATCAAATCAAGTTCTGTTTCTTCTACCCCAGAAAGAAACTTCAGCAGAAAAAAAATCAACTATTTAGGATTCAAATCCTCACTGGCTAGGCTCAATCACCAACTCACTTGCCTCTTGTTCCAACTTCATTCTCAGCTTCATTCAATTTAGCTCTCAGTCTCTCTATTTTATTATCACACTGCCCTCATTCAACTTGTCCACTTCCATCACACTTTTCACAAAAATTTCCTTCTCTTTTTACAAAAAAAAAAATTCAATCCAATCCTCTCATTAACTTTCCAAACAACTGCTGACTTTATTGCATGTTCTTCCTACATTTACCTCACTAATTTACTTCAAACAGCAAATAATCTCTACCTAACTCAAAACAACCAAATAAACAGAAAACCTCCTACAATTCTAAAAACAACAAACAAAATACAAACATGGTTCACCAGCAAACATGATTCAACATCAGAATTCTCTCCCCCAAACTTATCTTCAACAGTGTCCTCACTGTTGTGCCTCGTACAAATTACACAATAAAATATTTGCAATTAAGATCAGTGTAACCTGAGGCCAGAAGAAGTTCTGGCCTATTCCTCTTGATAATCTGAGTCACCTGACTCAGATTTATCTACATCTTCATATTCTGATTCATAATATTGTATGTCTTCCTCTTCTTCATTGTCACTCACTTCCTCCATGGCAGTTTTTGTCCTCGGCCTTCCCCTTTTCCTTGAGCTAGATGAGGGGTCCTCCTTTTTGGTAGGCTGAGGAGTTGCCTCTGCCCTTGTAGATTGAGGTTGAGGAGGATTACCAGTAGCTCTTGCCATGAATTCCTTTACCTGAGGATCAACAAACACTGAAGAAGGTGGCCAGGTTAAATCATCAGGTAATGAAGGTAATCCAGGGAAATTGACAAAAGTATTTTTCAAAAAATCATTCAAGACTCTGTCCCTTTCCACAATGTAATCATGAAATCTGGCTCTACTATACATAAAAGTGTAAAATTGATCATATGTTTTCTCAAACAACAAGTCTATTTTTTTGTTATGATCTTGCATTTGCATGAGCACTTTATGAATGTGAACCAGATTATTATGTAACCAGCCTGGGAAAAGCTGGTCTTCAGTGGGAGGGCCCATAGTCTCCAAGTGCTGTGCAATATTCTCAGCCTTCTGTCGCTGAGAGCTTGCAACATTAGGGACAAATTTCCCTTTCTTTTCTGGGGGAGTAGACTGAGTAGACTGAGTCTTCTCCTCTACAACTACCCCTTTCAACTTTTCTTTACCTACTGTTTCCAACTTTTTTCTTTCAACAGAGGGTGCAGCAATGCCCTTTTTTAATTTAGTAATGATTTGCACAATTATAGCCTCACTTATTTTAAAGAACACATCAGCTGGGTTTGCTGTGACACCCTTTTTCTTGCATAACTGGGATATGAAGCTGGGAAATCGTAGCTTGCCTTTTTTACCCCCAGCACAAGCTCCAATTCCCGAAAAAACTAATTTGGCAGCATCTACTGGTTTCCCAACCAATAAACACAACAACAAAACAGCTCTATCCTTAGTCACTAAATTTACATGAGTAGTGGGAAGCAATCTGGCTCTAATGAAATGGTACCAAGTTTGAGCTTTTTCATTTAAAAAATGTTTGTGCAAAGTATAGTTCTTGTCCCTGATTTCCCATTCAGCCCCAGGGACAGCTATGACCTCTAATATCTCAGCCATGAAAGCAGGATCATGCTTCTTGACATACTTGGCAAACTCATCTTTAGAGGCCTTAGGTAGGGAAAAGAATTCCCTAATAGCCTTGGGATCATAGGAAACTTTAATGCCTCTAACACTAACCTCAGTTTGACCTTCATTCAAGACTTCTGCATAAAACTCCCGCACCACATTGACATTAGCAGCATCCTTAGGATGTAGGTAGAACTGTTCCCAATGTTGGGTTTGCACTACCTCATGCACATATTCGGGATAAGAGGCATTTTCCTCAAATCCCTTGTCAGGGGTGGGGTCCCTAGCAAGCATAGTTTTCTCAAACCTTTCTATTGCTTGTTCACATGTGAAAGATGAGAGGGAAAAACTCTCAGGGTCAGGTGTGTGTGGTGTAAGCCTTGGACTGTGAGGTCCTCCACTACGCAAGATATGTTTTCTAATCATGATGCCAAGTAAAAAAAAAAAAAAAATTAAACACAGCAAATTGAAACTAAAAAAGAAAAGAAATAAAATAGCAATAATAAAAACAAGTTGATACTCAGGTCACTCCCCCAAACAGAAGTTGGATTTGCTTCCAGAAATCAGCGAAAAGAATTCACTAACACCTGAAACAGAAGAAATGAGAGTGTCAGTAATCAGCTATTTTATTTTCAAATTTTTTTTTCAACAGTAATAAGAACAGATAAAAAATCAACAACTCAGAATAGTAAAGAAAGAGGAAAAATAATTCAAACATAACAAAACATGCTAATTTTAGAGTCTTAAGCTAGACTTTTTGTCACTGTTTTTGTTTTTACAAAGTAGACTGGTCACAAAGAGAGATTGAAGTAACAGCTCTCTCTATGGACTCTCCAAAATAATGTTTTAATCTTTGCCCATTAACAGTGAATTTCCTACCATCTTTCTCACTCAAGATGTCTACAGCTCCATGAAGATGTACCTTAGTGATCTTAAATGGACTAGACCATCTAGATTTCAATTTCCCAGGGAAGAATTTTAATCTTGAATTAAAAGCAATACTTGTTCCGCCACTGCAAATTCCCTATCTAAAATTTGCTTATCATGCCATCTCTTCATTTGTTCTTTATATAACTTGGCATTTTCATAAGCATTTAACCTAAACTCATCCATTTCATTGAGTTGAAGAAGCCTCTTTTCTCCTGATGCATTGGCATCAACATTTAGTTGTGTGGTAGCCTAATATGCCTTATACTCAAGCTCTAAGGGTAGATGGCAATTTTTACCAAAAATTAGCTTATAAGGAGAGCAGCCTAAAGGTGTCCTATAAGCCCACAAAG